>NC_058410.1:38624328-38739607 GCF_002201575.2 Neomonachus schauinslandi
AAAGAAAGAAAGAAAGAAAGAAAGAAAGAAAGAAAGAAAGAAAGAAAAAGAAAAAAAGCAAGCAAGCAAGCAAGCAAGCAAGCACATTTCTGTGAGAGCCCAGAACAAGAAATAACTAACGTTACCTGAGGAAGTCTGGAAAGACTGTACCTATTTGAGCTGGATCTTACAGAATGGTTAAGAGTCTGCTTGATGAAGCAGGAAGAAGAGGAGTGGAATAAAGTTTTAGAACAAGAAAAAGTATGTTCAAATTTCAGAATCACTGAAGAGTAGGGAGTGAGACACATGGAGCTGGGTCTTATGTCCTTCGGGGTTGTGGTCATTGGATATGATTATTTGTCTTTCTCCAATTACTTGCTTGTGTCCAAAAGTAGTAAATATTGGTTAAGTGACTAACTGGCTAATGAATGAGGCTGGAGATACAGATGGGGAACATATTGTGAAGAACTTTGTGTGTCAGACTAAAGAATTTATATTTTCATCCTCTCGGCTCAAAGAAACCCATTACAATGATTAAATCTGCCAGATTTTCATTCTGGATTTTCTTTAATGGGTTCTTTATAGGTTCTATGAGATTTCTCTCTATTCACTTTCTCCCTAAATGTTTCAAAGTAATGTATAATGGGAACTGTTGATCAACATTTGGCTTTTGCTAAGGTAGTGGTTGCCAGATTTAGTGGCACCAGAATCACTTGTGGGAGTTGTTAAAACAGAGTGCAGGGTCCCATAGCACAGTTTCTGATTGAGGAGTCTGGGTGGGATCTGATCATTTGCATTTTTAGCAAGATCCTAGGTGCTGCTGATGCTCCTGGTCCAAGGATCACACAAGCAATCTCCACTACAAGTTGTCAGGCTGATAACTGCTGTTCCATCTTTTAAAAAATGTAAAATATTTCAACAAATTCATGCAAACACAAAAGTTCAAGCAGACATATAGTTGTTTTTTTTTTTCTTATAGCTGTTGAAGCTATCAGATTGCAGGTATAACCAATTTTATAGAATTTGTTTATTCCTGAAATTTTATTCATAATTTGAATTCCATTTTATATCACTATGGAAACAAACCTTTAGTTCAATTCTCAAGAGAGAAATTATTTTTTTATTAACGTATAATTGACATACAATAGCCTGTTACTTTCAGGTATACATCGTAGTGATTCAATATTTTTATATATTATGAAATGATCCCTGTGATAAGTCTTGTTACCATCTGTCACCATACAAGGTTATTACAACATCATTGACTATATTCCCTATGCTGTACGTTGCATCCTTATGACTTTATCCAGAGAGAAGTGCCTTATGATATAAATGCTCACCCCCTAATTTGCTGGTTTGTATGTTTTTATCATTTTGAAACTTAATGCTTTCTTACATGGGGAGTCACCATAAAGAACACATTCTCCTTTAGAAATGCAGTGATCTTTAGTGACTTGCAGGGAGCCCCAACTTTCCAGAGTGCTCTCAGATTCCCACATAGATGAGCCAGAACCATGTGGGCTTCACCATTTACTGCCGAGTCCCAGGTCTCTTTGCATAGTGACTGTTTTTCCCACTTGCTGTGAATAACAACAGCTGCTCCTTTTGTCTTTGCTTTTGAAGCCAGTGCATATGCTTGAGTGACTAAAGGGAGCCTGGTGTTGGCGCTTCATGTGCTGAAGTAGGAGGGGGGATCAAATCTGGCGCTTGCAGGCTGGTACATCACCCTTCCCCCCGCCCCTCCCGCCCCGCCCCCCGCGAGGCCGATTAAAGTGTGTGGCGTGCAGCTGCTCAGCCCTCACAGCCTATCCTCTGTGTGGGGTTCCTGTCCGTCTGAACCTTTCATGGGGAATCTACTTGGCAAATAAATGCAATACCAAACTGCCTTCTTCTGGAGGAAAACACAGCTCCTCTGCATGGAGTATTGACATGTGGGTGGCACAGGAATGACAAAGGGATTCAGAGCTGAATACAGAGATAATTTAGGTAAACACAAGAAGATGTGAAGCAATCTCATCAAAAAGTCCCCATGAGGCCTACACTGAAGTTCCGAGACTTACCCTGTTGCCCACAGGAAATGGAAGTGTCTGTTCTTGGGGGCTCCATTATAAGGGATGGGAAGATGGGATCTTTTCGGTGCTGAGGGAATGCGACTGCAGCAGTGAATTCACACTTTCTACTTACGGTTCATTCTGGTTTACTGAATGGCATAGGTGATATTGATATTTCACCTGTCAAGTATTTACTTATGTTTGTTCCGAGATGTGTTTGAGGAAGAGAGTGGGTGGGGAATCAAGCCTAATCTTGATGAGAGAACAGTGTGTATTCTCTTCACTTAGAGAGTTGAAAATTTATCATGACATATGCTGGCTGCACAGTCAAAACTTATCACCACCCACAACTTCGGAAGTTCCTAACTGGATAGCGCTGTGGGAGCCGTTTCCTTGGTAGATGCAGTCTGATGTGTCAACTGCAGAACCTGAGTCAAACAGAGTAATCCTTCCAGCAGGGCCTCCCATATGTGGGGCAACTGGGAAGGTTTCAACAGTTTCACCTTATAAAAATTTTTTTAAAGCACAGTTCTATCCAGCTTATGGTTCTCTGATGAGAACTGGTCATGATTTTAAGTTAAAATATATCAATCCTTATATCAAAGAACATTGATGTATACTGTCTTTAAAATGTAGATCAAGAGGAAAATTTTTATTCAATTCAGCAAATTTGGTTTCTATTTTATCACAGGTATTAGGAGTATTTTCCCCTCTGGACTGAAATGACTTTAAATACTATTTTGCTTACACAATTATTTTTGAGGCAATACTGAGTTGGCATAATAATGTCCTATGGTAGTGAGTTCTTACAAAGATATCGGCCTCTACTATAAGAACTTTGTGTCACATATCTAAAAGTTAAAATTCCAGCTAATAAAAGATTTTTAATGTTTTTGCCCCTAGTCAGACACTGTGACCCTTTTATAGATTGTAAATGGATTAATACTGTGACCACTTTCAAGTGTATGGTGTCAGCATCTCTTTCAAATAGGCTTTTTGAAGTTTTCTCACTTACTACCACAAAGTTCCCCTTCCTGCACCAAATACTAGTTATTAGAATTTGATATCTCTCTGATCGTACCCCTCTGGCTATTTAATGATTAGCCACTTCATGATAACTCTGTCCTCTGAATCTGCTCACCATTTCTTTTAAGCATGTCACCGATCATTTTTATTCCTAAAAGAAAAATCCGGAATAATACTTGCATATAAATGTTTTTGGAATTTGAAATAAATCCTAGCTTCTTTGAAGAGTATGCACATTGCATTCTTTTCCAGTCTCAGCAACCCTCTACATTTCTCTGACATTTCCCCTGCCTTTATTCTGTCATTGTTCTCCTCCTTCCATTCCACTGTTTCTCTTTCCTGCAAATCTACCTGCTTCGCTGATGCTCAAGGTATCAAGTCGGAATTTAAATGAACTCTCAAGCCTTTATTCTATTTCTGGTTTCTCACCTGTTTTTGGTGAGGGCGCTTAGAAGGATAGAATTACAAGAAACACAGAAACTTTTCTCACATGGAAAGGAAACCAGAAAGATCCTAAATTATATCCAATTATAGATTTTCCAAGCATTCATTTTCTCTATCCCCATATGTCTCAATCTCCACTCTTCATTTCTAACTATAGCAACAGAATATATATACTATGCAGAGACTTTAGCCATATGCAAAGTAACCAAATGAAACAATAATGACAACATGACCCACTCTGAAAACAGCATCATCCGACAGCAGGCATGAGTCAAAGGCCATTAGGACATTTATCTGAAAAACCAATTAAATGATTAACAGTATACCAATATGATCCATCAAACTATTACTCTATGAGCTTAGAATATTTGAACTATATGTAATTTATGTCATTCAGAGATGTTCTTTTTTCTAAATAACATTTTTTCCAAATAAGTGGAAGTCAGTTAAGTGGTGTGATCTATCTCAAACAAGATGATATCTTAGTGGGAGATAGGAAGAATGGAAACAGGAAGAATGGAAACAGAATGTTAAAACAAATTTCTACTGTTTTATAGTTGGCCTTGAAAATAAATCATATGTAAATAGAGTTCCACGTCATACTTCTTACGGTGTTAACAAAATACTATGTGAATACTAGAATCAATACAAGGATTTGGAAAGAATATAGGGCTATAGGATAGGATTGACTCAGTCTCAACAACTAACTAATTGACAGGCCAGAAAAATGAAGGTTTTAATAGATATGTAACAAGGAAATATGTACTATTGGGGTTCTTTTCTATACAGAAACACCTCACTTGCTCTTACATTGCTTTTTTAATTTTTTAAATTATTTTTAAATGATTTTATTTATTTGACAAGGGGGAGGGAGAGAGCACAAGCAGGAGGAGGGGGAGACGGAGAAGCAGGGAGCCCAATGTGGTGCTCCATCCCAGCACCCTGGGATCATGACCCAAACTGGAGGTAGACATTTAACTGACTGAGCCACCCAGGCGCCCTACATTTTTTTTTTTTAAAAGTAAACTCTATGCCAGGTACTTGGGTAGGTCAGTTGGTTAAGCGTCCAATTCTTGGGTTTCAGGTCAGGTCATGATCTCAGGATTGTGGGATGGAGTCCCACATAAGGCTCCATGCTCAGGGGGCATCTGCATCCCCTTTCCCTCTCCCTCTACCTACCTCACCACCCCCCGCCGTGCTCCCTGCTTGTGCATTTTCTCTCTCTCTCTCTCTGAAATACATACATACATACATACATAAATACATAAATCTATCTATCTTCTTCTTCTTTTTTTTTTTTTAAAGCAAACTCTACCCCCAACATGGGACTCAAACTCACAATCCCATGATCAAGAGTTGCATGTTCTACTGAATGAGCTAGCCAGTCTCCCTTCTTCAATTGCTTCTTCTTCTTTTTCTTTTTTTTTTTTAAAGATTTTATTTATTTATTTGCGAGAGAGAATGAGAGACAGAGAGCACGAGAGGGAGGAGGGTCAGAGGGAGAAGCAGACTCCCCGCTGAGCAGGGAGCCCGATGCGGGACTCGATCCCGGGACTCCAGGATCATGACCTGAGCCGAAGGCAGTCGCTTAACTGACTGAGCCACCCAGGCGCCCGCTTCTTCTTCTTTTTCTTTTAATTTTATTATGTTATGTTAATCACCATACATTACATCATTAGTTTTTGATGTAGTGTTCCATGATTCATTGTTTGCATATAACACCCAGTGCTCCATTCTTCAATTGTTTCTTAACCAAGGTCTCTAAACAGAATATGGTCACAAGTCAGGAAATGTGCAAAAAACAGCCCAAGTTTCTGAAACATTTCACCAATGCTATGCATTTTATTCAGGGGGGAGGCCTTCTGTCTATAACCCAAAGATGAATTATTGTTATTTTAAAAATAATTATAATAATCTCAGTTTTCCTGTCCACAGAAGACTAAAAATAGGAAACATATAGAAGAGAAGAAGAGGAAAAAGATAATTTTGGTTAAATAAGAGGCAGACATAACTCAAATGACAAAAAGTGACTTATGGCCAACTCATTGTAAAAACAAACAAACAAACACAGACAAAAATATAGCTAGTATATGTAAGGACACAAAAATTTCTAACTATCTATAGCTTTGTGATTAACAAAAACATTCTAACATATTTTCAACAGGGCTTGAATGTGCTGTCATATTTCCATTAAATAACTGGTATCTTTATCAAAGGTCTATTATGTAGTATGCTAGTTGCTTAATAGATGTTACTTTTAATTTTTAAAAATAATCTTTTAAAAATATTTTAAATAATATTTGTAATAGTATCTGAAAATATTCTAAGGTAAATATTATAATGTTCATTTTGCAGATGGAGAAACTGTGAACGGTATAGTTATTTGCTGAAGTGGCAGGAACCAAGTGCAGAGTTGGATCTAATATTCTATGAAAATGGAATTTTCATTTCTTTATCCTATATCTGGTTTGCAAGCAATCTTTTAAAAATATAGTATTATACCCATTTTTCTCTGTTTAATAAATCATGAAACTATATGACATATTTTAGAACACTTCCTACCAAAATAATTTCATTCATTTATAAGAGGGTTCTAGTCAATATCATGAACAGAACATATATAGGAATTTCCTCAGCTAAACTACAATTAAAATGAAAGTCAGATCTAAGTTTAAAAGGAAAGAAAAGAAAGCTTCAAGTCTAATGAACAAGATGGGATTTTAAAACCAAGACGATGAATGGAGCTAAAATTGTATTTTCTTTGAAGGCACAGAGATTAAATACGTACCCCAGGAAGAAGACTTTTATTATGCTAGAGGACCTGGGATCAGAAGACTCAGGTACAATGAGTAGATGAAGTGTGCTTTCTTCCAAAAAGAGAGAGGAGATAGGAAGTGGCATTTTGACCATGAACGAAGCAATCCCGAACCATAGGTGGATGGAGTCAGTCACCATAAAAATTGAAGCCCTATGCTTCAGCTACGCATGACAGTGGGGTCTAGGAACTACGTGCATGGCTTTAGGACATTAGGCTTGGTAAATGCAAAATTGCCTTCCCAACTTAGGGCAATGGTAGAGCCTTACTCAAGACAACTACTGATAAAAATATGCTTATACCAAGTAATTACAAAGTGTATAAATTAATCCCCAGCTGCAGAATAGATAGCAAACAACAAAGATCTCCAGTCCAGGGACTACAGGTATGAGAACAAATAAATAACGCTTTAAAATCAATATGCTTAATGTAAAAAGAGATAAAAGAATAAAAATCAAAAGAAAAAGAAAAATATTTAAGAAACAGAGCAGATTTTTAAAAGAATTAAAAAGAAATTATAAAATGAAAAATAATATTTGTTAAAGTTGAAAAAGCCCATCACAGGGAGGAAAGAAAAATGAAAAATATAAAAGTTAAGAACAAGAAGCTCCAACACACAATTGAATTTCCAGGAGGTAAACAATATTTGAAAATAAAAAGGTGGAGGGCACCGGGATGGCTCAGTCGTTAAGCGTCTGCCTTCGGCTCAGGTCATGATCCCAGAGTCCTGGAATCGAGCCCCGCATTGGGCTCCCTGCTCGGCGGGAAGCCTGCTTCTCCCTCTTCCACTCTCCCTGCTTGTGTTCCCTCTCTCATTGTGTCTCCCTCTGTGAAATAAATAAAATCTTAAAAAAAAAAAGAAAAGAAAAGGGTGGAGCATTTTCCTGAATCAAAGAGGAACATGAAAAGGCAAGCTCAGAGTGTCAAGCAGGAAATAATTTTGTAAAATCCCCATCTAATTATGTTCTTCAGTGGTATTTCAGAATATCAAAGAAGAGGACAAGATTTTTAAAGCTTCTAAAGGAAATAGACACATTACCTAAAACTCATGATAAGCAGACTCAGAGCCAGTTTCGCCTTAGGGACAACTAAGGCCAGAAGAAAATAGAATAGTTTCAAAGTGTTTGGGAAGAATAGCTTCAGCTGAGAATTCAACACCAAACAAATTATCATTAAGAGGTGAGGATAAAATAAATTAGTTTTGATATATGAAGACTGAACATTTCCTTACCCACAGAAGCTTGTTAAAGAGAGAAAATGATATAGAAGAACAAGAAAATTTATTATGGAAGGATATTCTGAGAAACAACAGAAGATGAAGCATCCTTTGAAACACGGGGGGAACCATCAAGAATTAAAAATAATAAAAAGTAATATAGTGGGGGTGCCTGGGTGGCTCAATCGTTAAGCATGTACCTTCCTCTTGGGTCATGGTCCTGGGGTCCGGGGATGGAGCCCCACATCCGGCTCCCTGCTCTGCGGGAAGCCTGCTTCTCCCTCTCCCACTCCCCCTGCTTGTGTTCCCTCTCTCACTATGTCTCTGTCAAATAAATAAATAAAATCTTTTTAAAAAAAGTAATATAGTGAATTAGGAGAGTTATAAAATAAAGGTAAACATACAATAATAAATCATGGGATGTAGAAAGTTAGGGTGTTTGTGGGAGCTTAGAGCATTTTAGTGCCTTATTCAGGATGATGCTAACCACATTGATTATATACAGTTTTGTTAAAGATGCAGGGTAAGATGTTGTGCTAAGCACTAATAAAAGCAAAATAGAAAATATAACTTTTTAAGAAGTACAGAACAGCCCTTTTACGAAGATGGCACAGAAGGCTAAGAAGGAAGCCCCTGCCCCTCCCAAAGCTGAAGCCAAAGCAAAGGCTTTGAAGGCCAAGAAAGTGGTGCTGAAAGGCATCCACAGTCACAAAAAAAAGAAGATCCGCAGGTTACCTACATTCCGACGACCGAAGACACTGCGTCTGTGAAGGCAGCCCAAATATCCTCTAAAGAGCGCCCCCAGGAAAAACAAGCTTGATCACTATGACATCATCAAGTTCTCCCTGACTACTGAGTCAGCCATGAAGAAAATAGAAGACAACAACACACTTGTGTTCCTTGTGGATGTCAAGGCCAATAAGCACCAGATCAAACAGGCTGTGAAGAAGCTCTATGACATCGATGTGGCCAAGGTCAACACCTTGATCAGGCCTGATGGAGAGAGGAAGGCATATGTTTAACTGGCTCCTGACTATGATGCTTTGGATGTTGCCAACAAAATTGGAATCATCTAAACTGAGTCCAGCTGGCTAAATCTAAATATAAATTTTTTCACCAAACCAAAAAAAAAAAAAAAAGTACAGAATAAAGGAAGAATTTAAAATTCAAAAATCCAAAATAAGGCAGTGAAAAACAGTTTAAAAAATATGGTAAATAAAAAACACGAAAGGAAATTATAAGTAGGGTAAATATTTCAGTAATTCCTCAGAGGTGTTTTTAATCCTGCTGTACACTTTACATAATGGCAATGGTACTGAAAAAAAATAATAAAATGAGATTTGTAAGGAAGTACTAAGAAAAAGCTGATGTAGCAGTACTAATTCTAGAACCAAAGGAATTAAATATGAAAGCATTACTAGAGGTAGGGAACCATTATATAATGATAAAAGGAAAATCCACAAAGAAATTATCATTATGTTAGATGTCCAGAATTTTTAAACAAACCAAGAAACATATAAAGCAAACATTGAACTGTAAAAACAAAACAAAACAAAAAAAACCCCAACCCATTCATAAACATAGCAGGAGTTTTTAAGAAATTTGAACACCTGATATATTAAGTAAACTAAAAAAAAAAAATAGAATGTAAAAGGCTTCAATACTATAATAATCAAACTTATGTGACAGTCATGGTATAGAAGGCTGTATCCAGTATAAAATGAATCCACATTATTTTAAAAAACAAACAAAACACATGGTACATTTACAAGAACGGCCATATAATAGCGCACCAGGTAGGCTGAACAAAAGTACTGAAGGAAGAAGTTTCTGATCAAAATGAAATAAATTTTGAAACAAAAGAAAAACTCCCTTTATCTGTGAAATCCAAAGCACAAAAATTCAAAAGAATGAAGAAATTAAGGGATAGTTCTAATATAAATTACAAATTGTTTAGAACTGATTGACAAAACATTGTTATATAATAACGCAGCTGCAATTATCCTTAAATTTTTTTAAATTAGAAAACAATGAAGATAATAGGGCACAGTAACAACTCCAGGAGCTGGGAAAATAATGGCAGAAAAAAAATCCAATAAAAGTTAAAGTAAATAAGAAAGATAAAAGCAGATTTTCTGAAGTTTTAAAAAAGCAGACATAGGAAAACAAAAGATGATTCTTTAGAAAAAATAACAGACAAACCTCTGGAAATATTAATAAAGAAATATAAATTGAAGGCAAAAATATACAATGTTAGTAAAAAAAGAAGACATTATTTAAGAAATGCATATTTAAAAAATAAGATAGTATAAAATATTTTGCCAAGAATTTAAATAATTAAATAATTAAATAATTAATAAACTTTGAATATATAGGAAATTTTTATGCTATATGAGCACTTGCAGGTATTGAGAAAGAAGAATATAATCCAGTATTTTTGAGACTCTAGGATGGGCTTAATGTCAAGAGTAGTGACAGACTGTACAATTATAGAACATCATGGACAATTTAATTTATTAAACAAATATTTAACAAAATATTTTCATATTTAACTATTTATTGATAACAAAACAACAACATGAAAATGTATGATTTATGCAAGGAGTGCAAGGATAGTTCAATTTAGGATTTTTATCACAATTAACCACATTAAAGATCCAAGGAGAAATTTTATATAATCATTAAGATAAAAAGGAAAAGTCCTGTAAATTTCACAGATGCTCTTAAAAAAGGAGGAAGAGAAGAGAACTTAACTTGATAAAGAATATGATACCCCCCCCAAAAAGCAAAAAAACCCTACTAGACATCCTCCTTAATACAAAATTTTAGAGCATGTATAATATAGGTCACAATAAGACAAACATACCAGAATCCTGCTATTAGATCTATAATTCATTATTCTGATGGCAAATTTGAGAAGACTATCCAAAGATGTAAGATTAAGGGAAAAGAGAAGAAGGAACCATATTATCATCATTTGCACATGATATGTCCACCTACATTGAAAATCCAGGAAAATCTACAGGATAATTTTTTAGAACATAATAGAGTTCTTCAAAGTTGCTGGACACAAACTCAAAATTACTCCTAAATCCTAAAATTTACAACTAGATAAAGTAATAGAATTGTTAAAAAATCAAATTTATAATTCTTTTTTTTAAAAAATGTTTTTTATTTATTTATTCATGAGAGTCAGAGAGAGAGAGAGAGAGGCAGAGGCAGAGGGAGAAGCAGGCTCCCCACCTAGCAGGGAGCCCGATGCGGGACTCGATCCAGGACCCTGGAATCATGACCTGAGCCGAAGGCAGACGCTTAACCATCTGAGCCACCCAGGTGCCCCAAATTTATAATTCTAATAACATCCCAGGTACCTAGAGATTTTTTTAGTTACAATGAGATATGCTAGTCTTTTATGGAGATAATTATTAAATTTTTTTGAGTTATATAAGAGAAGACTTGAAAATTACAGAGATATAATATTCATAGTTGGAAATAATAATATAATGACACAGTTTTTTTTCCTACTCACTGTTGTAAGATGTTATTTATTCCATAATTAATCTGTAAAGTTAATGCAACTTCCACAGTGTTTTTCATAGAACTTGATAGACTAATTTAAAATCTACATGGAGGAATAAAAGCATACGAAAAGCCAAGTGATTCTGAAGCAGAAGCAAGGAGTGAGGCTGTCTAATAGATATCAAAACATTACAAAGCTATACAGGGATACTTCATTTTATTGTGCTTTGTTTGACTGTAATTCTTAACACTGCGTTTTTTACAGATTGAAGGTTTGTGGCAACCCTGCATCAGTCAAGTTTATGTGTCTCATTTTCCAATAGCTTTGCTCACACTGTGTCTGTGTCACATTTTGGTAATTCTCACAATGTTTCAAAATTTTTCATTATTATTATATTTCTTAAGGTGATCTATAGTCAGTGATCTTCAATATTACCATTGTAATTGCTTCAGGGCAGCACAAATCACACCCATAAAAGATGATGAACTTAACTGATAAATGTGTTTGTTCTGATCACTCCACCAATCAGCCATTCCCCAACTCTCTCCCTCTCCTTGGACCTTCCTAGTCCCTGAGCCACAACAATATTCTAATTAGGCCAATTAATAACCCTACAATGGCCTCTAAGTGTTCAAGTGAAAGGAAGAGTCACACAACTCTCACTTTAAATCAAAAACCAGAAATGATTAAGCTTAGTAAGGAAGGCATGTCAAAAGGTAAGACAGGCTACGAGCTAGGCCTCTTGCAGGAAACAGCCAAATTGTGAATGCAAAGGGAAAGTTCTTTTTTTTTTTAAGATTTTATTTATTTATTTGAGAGAGAGAGAATGAGAGACAGAGAGCATGAGAGGTAGGAGGGTCAGAGGCAGAAGCAGGCTCCCTGCCGAGCAGGGAGCCCAATGCAGGACTCGATCCCAGGACTCCAGGATCATGACCTGAGCCGAAGGCAGTTGCTTAACCAACTGAGCCACCCAGGCGCCCCAGTTCTTTTTTTTTTAGTGGAAGTATAGTTGACATACAATGTTACATTAGTTTCAGATGTACAACATAGTGATTTGACAAGTTTATACATTATGCTGTGCTCACCACAAGTGTAGCTACCGTGTGTCACCATGCAACATTATTACAGTATCATTGACTATATTCCCTGTGCTGCATCTTTCATCCCTGTGCCTTATTCATTCCATAACTAGAAGCTTGTACCTCCCACTCCCCTTCACCCATTTTGCCCGTTCCCCACCCCTTCTTCTCTGGCAAAAAGAAAGTTTTTTTGTTTTTGTTTTTTTTTTAGAGAAGGGGAGGTGAGAGGGGCAGAGGGAGAGAGAATCTTAAGTAGGTGCTGCCCCCAGTGTGGCGCCCAACATGGGGCTTGATCTCACAACCCTGAGATCATGACCTCAGCCAAAATTAAGAGTTCGAGGCTTATCCAAATGAGTCACCCAGGTGCCTCAAAAGGAAAGTTCTTGAGGGAAATTAAAAGTGCCATGCCAGTGAACACCCAAATGATAAGAATACAAAATAGCCTTACTGCTGATATAGAGAAAATTTTAGAGGTCTAGACAGATCAAACCAGGAACAATATTCCCTTAAACCAAAGCCTAATCCAGAGCAAAGCCCTACCTCTCTTCAATTCTCTGAAGGCTGAGAGAGGTGAGGAAACTGCAGAAGAAATGTCTGAAGCTCTCAGAGGCTGGTTCATGACATTTGAGGAAAAAAAAACTGTCTTCATAACATCAAAGGGCTGCTGTAGAAGGTGCAACAGGTTCTCCAGAAGATCTGGCGAAGATCATTCATGAAGGCGGCTACACTGCACAACAGATTTTCAGTGTAGATGAAATGGCCTTCTACTGGAAGATGATGCCATCTAGGACTTCCATATGAAGAGAAGTCAATGCCTGGCTTCCAAGTTTCGAAGGACAGGCTGGCTCTCTTGCTAGGGGCTAATGCAGCTGGGGACTTTAAGTTGAAGCCAGTGCTCATTTACCATTCCAAAGATCTTAGGGCCCTTACGAATAAAGCTAAATCTACTCAACCTATGTTCTATAAATGGAACAACAAAGCCTGGATGACAGCACATCTGTATATAACATGGTTTATCCCATTGTTGAGACCGACTGCTCAGAAAAAAATATTCCTTTCAAGATAGTACTACTCATTGACAATGTACCTGGTCACCTGGGAGCTCTGATGGAGATGTACAGCTACATTTATATTCTTTTCATGCCTGCTAACACAACATCCATTCGGCAGCCCATGGATCAAGGAACAGTTTCAACTTTCAAGTCTTATTATTTTAAGAAATATATTTTTTAAGGCTAGAGGTGCCATAGATAGTCATTCCTCTGATGAATCTGGGCAGAGTACATTGAAAACCTTTTGGAAAGAATTCACTATTCTAGATACCATTAAGATCATTTGTGGTTCATGGGAAGAGGTTCAAATATCATTAACAGGAGTTTGGAAGAAGTTGATTCCAACCCTCATGAATGACTTTGAGAGGTTCAGGACTTCAGCAGAGGAAGTAACTGCAGATGTGGTAGGAATAGTAGGAGAAATAGCAAGAGAACTGCAGAAATGGAGCCTGAAGATGGGACTGAATTACTGCAATCTCATGATCAAGTTTGAGTGGATGAGGAGCCGCTTCTTATGGATGAACAAAAAAGGTGGGTTTCTTAAGATGGACTCTACTCCTGGTGAAGATGCTGTGAAGACTGTTGAAATGACCACAAAGGATTTAGAATATTACGTGAACATGGCTGATAAAGCAGTAGCAGAGTTTGGGAGGATTGACTACAATTTTGAAAGAAGTTCTACCATGGGTAAAATGCTGTAGCATGTAGGATTGCAAGCTACAGAAAAATCAGTCATGAAAGGAAGAGTCATTCGGTGCAGTAGATTTCACTGTCTTATTTTAAGAAATCGCCCCAGCGGTCCCAGCCTTTGGCAACCACCACCTGGATCAGTCAACAGCCATCAAGGCAAGACCCTCCCCAGGCAAAAAGATAATGACTCACTGAACTCTCAGATAATGATTAGCATTTTTTTTTGGCAATAACATATTTTTAAATTAAGGCATATTAATTTTTTTAAGACATAATGCTTTTGTGCACTTAATAGACTACAGTATAGTGTGAGCATAACTTTTATATGCACTGGGAAACCATTCATTTAACTCACTTTATTGCAGTATTTTCCTTATTGCAGTATTCTAGAACTGAACTCACAATGTCTCTGAGGCATGCCTGTAGTAATTAAAGAAGTCAGGCATAAATACAGGAATAGCCAAATGGATCGGTCGAACAGAGTAGACAGCCTGAAAAATAAACCTAAGCATAGAGGTAAATGTGGTTTATTACAGAAATAGGATTACAATCAGTGGGGTCGTAAAGATTGTTCACTAAGTGGCATTAGGGCAACTGTCTATTTTTGGGAAAGAAAGTCAGTTAGGTATTTTCCAGATATCACACTCATACGGAAAAGTAAATTTGAGATAAATTAAAGATGTAAATGTGAAAAGCAAATGTTTACACCATTTGTTTCATAACAAATACAGGAGAATATTTTTGAGATATCTGATTTGGTAAAATATTCCTTATGTAAAGTTTATAAAGCACATGCCTTCATGGAATATATTTGATAAATTTGACCATATCAAGATGAAATATTTTGCATGATGGAAGACGGTATAACAAGGCTAAAAAAGGAAGCACTGGAAGAATAACCTCAAAAAGACAACTTTCTATAACATATTTTTTATAAAATAACAAAAAAAAACCCATTTAAAAACATAAACAAGCCAACTGAAAAGTGGACAAAGAGTAGGACTAGGGACTTCACAGAAACCTGAATTTCTGCAGAGCATATGAGAAGATCCTTCTCTTTCAGCATAATCAAGGAAATACAGATTGAATCAAGGTAACAGTGTACACCCGTAGATTGCCAAGAAGTTTAAAAGTCTAACTTTTCTGAGCTTTTAAGTTCCTTGAGAGGAGGAGAGCTACATTAGCATTTCTCTGGGTTATGATCATTGCCTAATTGACCTGGCAGCATTTAGAGGCATTAGCCAGCTGCACAACAGGGTGGGTGTTAACAGGAAAGGATGAATGGAGGAAGAAGATTGCAGTGGTGATGCAGGGATGTGCCAGGAACTTGGACAAGAAAGATGCCAGTGCTGGCCTACTGTTTATGCAAATCTCCAACCGGGGCCTGATAGCAAGCTAGCATCAGATGCGTAAAGATTTCTTGCCTTCCAAAGGGACCTGAAGAATGACCAGTGTTTTTATTTATTTTTATTTATTTATTTATTTTAAAGAGTTATTCATTTATGAGAGAGAGGGAGAGAATGAGCAGGAGGAGGGGCAGGGAGAGGGAGATAGAGAATCTCAAGCAGACTCTCCCATGAGATCATGACCTGAGCTGAAACTAAGAGTCAGATGCTTAACTGACTGAGCCAGATACCCCAAGAATGACCAATGTTTTTAGTAAAGGTATTCGAATCTTGCTCAGCTCTTCCCAAGATCCTTATATAATAAGTGATTAATACAGAGAACTTAGTTGGAGATCCCTTTATTTAATCTCTTTTGACATGTGTTCCTTAGCTATTTAAAGACTTGTTCCTTGGTTACAAAATTAAGCAAAATAAAAGTGAAATGGGATTTCATCATGGCTGGCATTTGTAATCAAATTGCTTCCTTGGCCTGCAAACTTACCCTGAACTGAGGATATAAAGGTCAGTATAGGCTTCCCTTTCGCTGCATTGAGGATTTGATCTTCCATCTGAATCCACCCAGATTAAACAATGCATTCACTGGATACAGAAGCAAATCCCTCAGCCAAGTGGAGATTCCCAACTTCAGCCTGAGATGCAAAAGTTATGTGGGTAAAAACTAATCATTGAATGTGTCAAAATCTTCAGCCAGCCTCTGTTCTTGGTGTTATGAAATGCTCATCTATTTCCAATTAAATAATCAAAGTACTGTCTAAATCAGAGAGGAGACACTTTTCCAAGATTGGCAGATTAAAAGCCAGTTAGTTGGACAACACCTGCAGAGTTGTGTTTGTTTTTGGACAAAGCTGTCATTTCTAAATTGCTCACTATACAGAGATATGACTCCACAGTCATGAAGGTCAAAACCTACATCCTCTAAGCCATAATTGATAAAATAAAGGGATTTAGCCTATAGAAGAGAGTCTTGGTAGAAAGGTAAAGAGGGAGGGCTATAATAACACCAATAGCAGCTACATTTACTGGAGGCTCTCTATTAGCTAAGATCTATTTAATGCCCTTTACATGTGTTAAGTAATTGAAACTTCACAACAATCTCATAAAGTAAGTCCCATTATTATCCTCATTTTAATAAATGAAGTATTTCATGACAAGGTTTTTGGGAAGTATCTGGTACCATAAGATTTCAATCAAAGATGGTAATGATGATGGTGAACATTATTGTTGTTGAGTAATGCTTCCAGTTAGAAGAAAATAGGTAGTCAGCTACTGGGAATGATTTAAAGAATGTTTTGAAAACATTCTCCCATGCCAGGAACAACATCCTTAATTCCTGCCATGGTAGCTCAATTCTACTATCAAAATTCATTCTTCTGAGTGCTAAAGAATTTTCTAATTCTAGAATCCTGTATTGATTTGCATGTTGTTTGCCCCCATCAGGGGTAGTAAAGCTCTCTACTGGCTAGCATATGTTTTCAAATGTGATAGCTGACTGAGAGTATTCTGTATGTTAAAACGAGCGTTTCTTACATACTAATCTGTTCTAAGCAGGCTACTGTGTTTAAGTGATATAAAAACGTTCTTTCCACCCTCTCATTCAAAAGGAGAACAGGAAGCAGAATGAGCGTCTGGGTTCAGGAGAGGGAAGGGGTCAGTGGAATCCATTGAATTAGGGACAGGTGGGGCTAGGTAGGGAGAAATAGGGGGCTATGTGATCAGGCTCACAGAAATCCCAAAAAACATGGAAGTGTGGGAAAACCAGGGATAAGGGGACAACTCAGACCATCCTGCCCTAGGTTGCAGGGTGGGTGTCTCTTTATGATAATCACCTGTGACCAACAAGGAATAACTAACCAGAACCTAAAAAGGAAGTAAGCCATTGAAGGTGTTATGACTAGTCCTTGCTCAATGGTGATATCAATAGAAATGTTAAAAGGACTTAAGTTCCCTGGTTAGTTTACTATAAAAGACCAACCCTAAAGGCCCTCACTGGCAACCCTGTCTGGAACCCTCTCGCTCTTGGGAGCTTTTTCTGTATCTTCACTTAATAAACTTCTATCACTTTACTCACTCTCCTTTGCCCACGAGATTCATTCTTCGACTTCATGAGACAAGAACCTAGCTCTCCTGCATCACCACTAAGGACGGGGGAAAGAGACCGGAAGGAAAGAATGTAAAGTTTCTAAAAACAATTTGAGTTCATCTTTCAATTTTTCCTATGGTCAACATGATTTTACACTCTCTGGTTTCATAAACAGAGGCCATACAATTTTTCAAAGCATGTTTTTTCTATATGAAAGATGAAAGAAGTTGTTGACTAAGGAAATGACATTTGGAATTTCAAAATAAGAACTGAGGGAATGTGTCCTGTAGCACAAGAGGCCAGTCTGTAGTCCCAACCCTACAGCCACTCAGCTGTACAACTCAGTGTTCTGACCAACGAAACAAAGAAATAACATTCAATGACCTCTATTATCTGTTTCGAATTTTTGATGCTTTAAAATGATGTTTAGAATGAGATTACCTGGAATTGTTTGTCTTATATTGTTATCTATTTTGGCTTACTTTCTGTTTTTTTTTTAAAGTATGAAATGACAGCTTATTTTATTTTTTTAAACATTTCTTTCATAAAGAGAGAGTGCGTGCATGTGCAAATAGGGGGAGGGGCAGAGGGAGAGAATCCCAAGCCGACTCCCTGTGGAGCACAGAGCCCTACACTGCTAGATCTCAGGAGCCATGAGATCACGACCTGAGCTGAAACCGAGAGTTGGACACTTAACCAGCTGAGGCACCCCAACAGTTTATTTTACATATACCTATTTGTTAGTTTCCTTTCTTTCTCATTTTATTTTATTAATATTTTCTAAGCAAAGTTAGATGACATATTGCACTTCTGAGGGAGAAGACAGTCACTTTAAAGTTTGTTTATAGTTCTGTCTTAGCAAAAGTATTAATCGAAGAACTCTAGCAGTTTGTTTTATTAAAACTCCATTTCTTCCTGTGGGAGTGTTAAGTAAAAACAAGAAAGAGAAATACTCTAAATTCTGGGCTGTCCTGTAATAATACCCTTGCCTACTTGCATGGATGATTTTTTGTATGCATGTGTTGAGTATTTGAATTTACAAACGTATTTCAATTTGTGTGATCTTTCAAGGAAAGTCACCTTATAGCCAAATACTACTAAGGAGTAAAATCCCAAGAATCTGGTTCCTGCTTGTTGGCACTCTGACATTTATGCCTGTATACTCTAGAGTGGACTCTAAATCATGATGCGAATAATTGATTCTGATGTAAACATTTCACATTGTGAGTGCTAACTAAATGTAACTAACTAAATGTCATTAACTAAATGTAAATTCCATTCTCAGACATGTACTGATTCCGCCTTTGACTCTGGTGAAGTCATCAGAAACCGCATAGCATCTGTTTGTCTCTCCGTTTGGAAATTTGAAGGAAACAACACTTCTTATAAGGTCTGTGATAAATTTTCTTTAAGGAGAGACATTCTATTTTTTTAAAATATCTTTTGTATTTTTTTAAAATTTTATTTATTTATTTGACAGAGAGAGACACAGCGAGAGAGGGAACACAAGCAGGGGGAGTGGAGAAGGAGAAGCAGGCCTCCTGCAGAGCAGGGAGCCCGATGTGGGGCTCAATCCCAGGACCCTGGGATCATGACCTGAGCTGAAGGCAGACGCTTAACGACTGAGCCACCAAGGAGAAATATTCTACAAATGGTGAATGTTATCATTGATTTATCCTTTTTATTTGTTCCATAGTCAAAAAACCATCAAGTTTTGGTATTTACTTATGCCACTTTACAACTGGCGTACTACAGAGAAATCTTCAATATAATAGAAGGAAATTTCAATTATCATCACCTAAAAGAAAATAAAATAAGGTAGGTAAGTAAGAGAATGATAAAAATTTGGTGGCTCAGGGTAATGAATAAACAATGACATCTCTTGTTTCCTTATCTGTTTAGACACTTACAGTGGTTTCTCTTATCTTTTAAATCACATCTAAGCATCTGACCTAACTTTCAGATTCCTTTATCAACTGACACCCTTGTATTTCCTAACTCACTTGTGAAAATCTCTAACGGTCACTACTTCCACTTTTTTCCCTAATAACCCTGACTGCTTCCTTTCACAAATAATAAAGATAAGAATAATAATAATGCTAATTTTTACTGAATACTTATTCTATGGAAGAAATGGAGATTTTTAAAAACATTCATCATCTTATTTTATTCCTATACACAAATCCCAGTGAGGCTGGGGGAGCGATGTCAGCAAGATGATGGAATAGAAAGCCTCAGACCGTTCCTTCCCTCTCAGAGACACCAATTCATCAATACATAGTTTGTAAGGAAACAGAACTTCAACAACACAATAAGCAAAATGGACCTAACAGACATATACAGACCATTCCATCCAAGAGCAGCAGAACACTCATTCATCTCAAGTACACATGGATATTCTCTGATAGATCACATGTTAGGTCACAAAACAAGTTTTCACAAATTTAAGATTTATAGTAAGTGTCATTTCCAACCACAGTGGAATAAAATTAGAAATCAATAGCAGAAGGAAAACTGGAAAATTCACAAATATGTGTAAGTTAAAGAACACACTCTTGAACAACCACTGGGTCAAAGAAGAAATCAAAAGGGAAATTAGAAACTATGTTGAGAGAAATGAAAACAAAACCACAATGTACCAAAACATACAGAATGTAGCAAAAGCAATACTAAGAGGTAAGTTTATAGAAGTAAAGGCTCACATTAAAAGAGAAGAAAGATCTCAAACAGCCTAACTTTACATATTAAAGAGTTAGGAAAACAAACAAAGCACAAATTTAGTAGAAGGACAAAAATAATAAAGATTAGAGCAGAAACAAATGAAGTAGAGAATAGGAAAAAAATAGAAAAATTTAACAAAACTAAGAGTTCGGTTTTTAAAAAATCAACAAAGTGGATAAAACTTTAGCTAGACTAATCAAGAAAAAAAAGGGAGCACTCAAATAAATAAAATCAGAAATGAAAGAGGAGACTTCACAAGTGATACTACAGGCATTAAAATGTATGAGAGAGTACTATAAAAAATTATATGCTATCAAATTGTATAGCCTAGAAGAAATGGATTAATTCATAGAAACATATAACCTACTCAGACTGAATCCTGAAGAAATAGAAAATCTTAACAGACTTATAACTGGTGAGGCAACTGAATCAGTAACCAAAAAATTCCCAGAAAAAAAAGCTTGGGACCAGATGGCTTCACTGGAGAATTCTACCATACATGTAAAGAAGAATGACAATTTTTCTTTAATATTCCAAAAACTGAAGAGGAGGGAATACTTCCAAATTCATTTTATGAGGTCAGCATTATCCTGATAGCAAAGTACCTTTAAAAAAAAATCTATTTATTTGTTTATTTATTTATTTATTTATTTATTTATTTATTTATTTATGTGAGAGAGAAAGAGAGAAAGGTTGTGCACAGGTGGAGGGAGGGGCAGAGGGCGAAGCAGACTCCCTGCTGAGCAGGGAGCCCAATGTAGGGCTCATCCCAGAAACTTGAGATCATGACCTGAGCAGAAGGCAGACACTTAACCAACTCAGCCACCCAGGTGCCCCCTGATACCAAAGTATCTTATGCATTATGGGCTGCTATAACTGAATACCATAGACTGGATGGATTATAAGCAACAGAACTTTGTTTCTCACAGTTCTGGAGGCTGGAAATCCCAGATCAATACACCGGAAGATTCAAGGTCTGGTGAGAACTCACTTTCTGGTTGCAGATTGCTGACTTCTCCCTGTGTCCTCATATGACAAAGAGGGTGAGAGTGGTCTCTAGTGTCTCTTTTATAAGGGCACCAATCTCATTCATGAGGGCTTCACCGTCATGATCTAATCACCTCTCAATGATCTCATGATCCCCCAATAACATCTTACTGGGAGTTAAGATTTCAGTATAATAATTTTGGAGGATACAAACATTTAGTCCATGACATTCCATTCTGGTCCCCCCAAATTTATGTCCTCATATGCAAGATACATTCATTCCATCCCAATAGCCCTAAAAGTTTTAACTAATTCCGGCATAAGCTCTAAATTCTAAAGTCCAAAGTTTTCTTAAAAATTATATAAGTCTGACATGACTAAAACTCAAGGTACAGTTCATCCTGAGGCAAATTTCTCTCCAGCTGTAAACCTGTGAAACAAAAAAGTCAAGTACTTCCAAAATAAAATAACGGGGTAAGCATAAGATAGACATTCCCCTTCCAAAGGGAGAAATAGAAGAAAAGGATAATGGTCCCAAGTAAGTCTAAAACCTAATAGGCAAATTCTTTTTTATTTTTTTAAGATTTTTAAATTTATTTGACAGAGACATAGAGAGGGAACACAAGCAGGGGGAGTGAGAGAGGGAGAAGCAGGCTTCCCACTGAGCAGGGATCCTGATGTGGGGCTCGATCCCAGGACCCTGGGACCATGACCTGAGCCGAAGGCAGATGCTTAATGACTGAGCCACCCAGGTGCCCCATAATAGGCAAATTTTTTAGACCGGAAGGCTTGAGAGTAATCCTTTTTGACACAGTGTTCTACCTTTGGACCCACTGTGGTGGCAGTTCTGTCTCTCTGGCTCTCCTGGGCAGGGGTTGTATCCCCAATGGTCTCCCAGGATAAGGCCATGGCCCCATGGCTTCAGGTAGTCCCACCCACATGGTTCTGCTGGTTACAGCTCACACTGCAGTTCTTTGCAGGGGTCCCATCCCTGAGGCAGTAGGCAATGGCATCCTGGTCCACCTTAATCAGAAAAGCAGTCCCACCCTTTGAGACCTCTCTATATCCCCCTCTCTCCCCAATCTCCACCAGGCCTCACACTGTGGGCCTGTGGTCAAAGTGGCAGTCCTGAGCTCTGAATTGCCTTTGAGGGAGTACTTCTTTCCTTGTCTTTAAGAATAGAGCCTGGCTTCTCTTGAGATGACAGATTAGGTTGGTATTCACATCATTATCAAACTGTTGCTTGTCCACACCCTTAGCGTTCACTTTTGAGCACACTCTAATTTTTAAAAATTTGGCTAGCTGAGTCTTTTCCAAATACTTAAGTTCTGTTTCCATTTTGCTTAACAATTCCATCTTTAAACCATTTCTTTCTTCTTGCATTTTACTATTAGTAGGCAAGAAGAACCAAGTTGTTCCTTCATCAATTTCCTTAGAAATCACCTCAGCTAAACAGCCAATTTCATCACTCACAAGTTCTATCTTCAACAAAGCACTAGAACATAAACATGTCATCCACATTTGTTACTACTTTATGATAAGGACTGCCTTTTATCCATCGTCTGATAACATATTCTCCATTTCCATCAGAGACCTCATCAAGTCTTTCCCATCCATATCTATTCTCGAAAAAGAAACTATAGCTATCCTTTTTTCTTTATGAGCCTTTACTAGAACTGCCTTTAAAATTATGTTGCTAATAATTTAGTTTTTCCTAGCATGTACCTCAAACTTGTACAGTCTCTACCCATTACTCAGTTCCAAAGCCATTTTCACGTCTTTAGACATTTCTTACAGTAGCAATTTCTACCTTAGTTGGTTCCTGCTGCTATAACAGAATACCATAGATGGATGGCTTGTAAACAACAGAAATTTATTTCTCACAGTTCTGGAGGCTAGAAATCCAGAAATCAAGGCACTGCTTTGATTTTAACAGAGTTAAAATCTGGTCTTAACAGAGCTGGTGTCTGGTGAGGGTGTGCATCTTGTTTGCAGACTGCTGACTTCCCTGTGTCTTCATGTGGCAGAGAGGGTAAAAAAGCTCCCCGGTGTAGGGGTGCCTGGGTGGCTCAGTTGTTAAGCATCTGCCTTCGGTTCAGGTCATGATACCAGGGTCCTGGGATGGAGCCCCGTATCGGGCTCCCTGCTTGGCAGGAAGCCTGCTTCTCCCTCTCCCACTCCCCCTGCTTGTGTTCCCTCTTTCGCTGTGTCTCTCTCTGTAAAATAAATAAAATCTTAAAAAAAAAAAAGCTCTCTGGTGTCTCTTTTATGAGGGCACTAATCCCACTCATGAAGATTTCACCTTTATGACCAATCACTTCCCAAAGTCACCACCTCCTAATACCACATTGGGTGGCGGGATTTTAACATATCAATTTTGGGGGAAGAATACAAACATTCATCCATAACACAAAGCCAGACAAAGACACTATGAGAAAACTATAAGCCAATATGCATGATGAACATAAATGCAAAAATCTTCAATAAAATATGAGGAAACTGAATTCAACAGTTTATTAAAAGAATCATACACCATGACCAAGTGGGATACAAGGATGGTTCAACCTACAAAACCACACAATGAGATATACCATATTAATAGAACAAAGAATAAAAATGTTGTAATCATTTCAACAGATTCAGAAGAAAAATAACTGAAATAATTCCACACCCCTTTGTGATAAGAACACTCAACAAACTAGAAATAGAAGGAAATTACCTCAACATAATAAAAGCCATATATGAAAAGTCCACAGCTAACATTACATTCAATGGTGAAAAACTGAAAGCTTTACCTCAAAGATCAAGAACAAAACAAGGATGTCCACTCTCACCACTTCTACTTAACATAGTACTGGAAATTCTAGCTAAAGCTAAGAAAAAGAAATAAAAGGCATCCAAATCAGAAAGGCAGAAGTAAAATTATCCCCATTTGCAAAAGCACATGTTCTTATATGTAGGAAATGCTCAAGATTCCACAAAAAAAACTGTTATTACTAATAAATGAATTCAGCAAAATTGTAGGATACAAAATATAAACATACAAAAATTATTGGTTTTTCTGTACACTAACAACAAATTATCTGAAAAGAAAACTAAGAAAATAATCCCAAGTCTGGGGAGGATGGGGGCCACTGAGTAATGCAATCCCTATCAAATTCCCAATAGTGTTTATGGCAGAAATAGAAAAAAACAGTTCTAAAAGTTTATAGAACCACAAAAAACTCTGAATAGTGAGAGCAATCTTGAGAAAGATCAAAGTTGGAGACCTCACACTTTCTGACTTCAAAACATATTGCCGAGTTACAGTTGTCAAAACAGTATGGTACTGGCATAAAGACAGATGTAGACCAATGGAACAGAATAGAGAGCCCAGAAATAAACCCATGCATATATAGTCAACTGATCTTCAAGAAGACTGTCAAGAATACACAATGGGAAAAGACAGTCTCTTCAACAAACAGGTTTTGGGGAATGCTGGACATCCAAAAGAATAAAACCGGGCCCTTACACCACACAAAAATCAACCCAAAATGGATTAAAATTTTGAAAATTAAAAACTTTAACCCGAAACCATAAAACTCCTAGGAGAAAACACAGGGAAAACACTTCATAACATTGGTCTTGGAAATGACATTGAAAGCACAGACAACAAAAGCAAAAATATACAAATGGGACTATGTCAAATAAAAGGCTCTGCACAGCAAAGGGAACAATCAACAGAGTAAAAAGGCAACTTATAGAATGGAAGATAAAATTTGCAAACCATATATCTGACAAGAATTTAATCTCTGGAATATATAAGGAACACCTACAAATCAATGGCAAAAAAGTAACCCCAATTTTAAAAACAGGGAAAAGATTTGAGCATTTTTTTTAAGAAGACATACACAGGCTAAAAGGTCTATTTAAAAAAAAAAAGATCACTGTCACTCTCATCAGGGAAATGTAAATCAAAACCCGAATGAGATATCACCTCACAACTGTCAATATGGCTATTATAAACAAAGACATGAGTTGGTGAGGATGCAGATACACAAAATAGAAACACTTGTGCACTGTTGTTGAAACACAACATGTGCAGCCATAATGAAAAGCACAATGAGAGTTCCTCCAAAAATTAAAAATACAACTACCATATGATCCAGAAATCCCCATTCTGGGTATTTTTTTTTTAAGATTTTATTTATTTATTTATTTTTAGAGAGCGAGCGAGAGAGAAACAGCATGAGAGGGGAGAGGGTCAGAGGGAGAAGCAGGCTCCCCGCTGAGCCGGGAGCCTGACGCGGGACTCGATCCCAGGACCCTGGGATCATGACCTGAGCGGAAGGCAGACGCTCAACCATCTGAGCCACCCAGGTGCTCCCCCCATTCTGGGTATTTATCCAAAATAATTTAAAATAGAATCTCAAAGAAATATTTGGCATTGTATATTCACAACAGGTAAGAGGTGGAAACCACCTAAATGTCCACTGACTGAAGTACAGATAAAGATGTGGTATATACATACAGTGGAATATTATTCAGCCTTAAAAAAGAAGACAATCCTGTCATATGTGACAACATGGATAAACCCTAAAGACATTATGCTAAATGAATTTAGCCCAGCCAAAGAAAAATGTAAACTACAAGATTTCAGTTATATGAGGTATCTAAAATAGTCAAACTTATAGAAGAAGAAAGTAGAATCATGTTGCCAGGTACTGAGGGGAGGGGGATATTGGAAGTTGCTACTGAGTAGATACAGAGTTTCAGCCAAGCAAGACAAAAAAGTTCTAGAGATCTGCTGTACATCCATGTACATTATAGTTAATGATATTGTACAATTAAGAATTTGTTAAGAGGGTAGATTTCAGGTTAGGTGTTTTTTTACCATGTAAATAAAAAACAATCATAATCATAATCATAAACCCAATGAGTTATGCTGATTGTGGATGAGGAATGAGGAAACTGAAGCTTGGGGAAGATGCCTGATGTTTGTCTCTGTACCCTTTGCACACAGTTTCAGTGTCTGAAATGGTGAATCCTCCCCTTTGCAACCCACATTTTTTAGCCTTATTCAATATCCAGTTACACCTACCTCACTCTGTCCTCTCCCTCATTCCACACTCACTAAACCTCATGGTCAAAGACTTTCTCTCTCTTTTATTATCTCTTTCACTCTTAATATTCCCCAGAGAACCCTGAGGAATATTTGATTTACTATAATTACTATACTATAGTAAATATTATAGTATTAATTGTACTATAATTGAAGATAATCAAACTGACTCTTACTTTTGCAGAACATAAGGATGCTCCAACTAAAGGTGCTCTTTTGTTCTTTGGAACTACAGATACTTCCCTTCGTTCTTCCAGTTTCCACGGCATCCAGTGAAAAGCACTGTCCCATAAGTCATAAAGTAGAAACTTGATTGATCGACAAGGCTTCAGAAGCAGACATAATTTAACAAAACCCAGTCTGGGTTTTTTTCCAGATAATTTCTTTTAATATGTTAGAAAGGTGAAGGAGAGGGAAGCAGTTCTCACACTCAACACTCTTGGAGACTACTTTGGCAGGAATTTATTTTGTGCCCAATATTTTAAAAAAATCATCATCTTAATGATGCAGGTGAAAATAATAGAGGAAATTTCATTTCGTGGCTCACAGGATTTGATTTCCTCTATTAGCTGGAGGCATGCATCACTGCAGATTTGAAATCCCTTCATCTCACCTCTCTGAATCTCAGAGCAATATCTTTAAGTCCCACCAAAGAGTGTTAATGAGCCACAAAAAGATGTTCAATAGACTTTTCTCCTTCAGACTAAGAATCTAGTTAGTGGTAGACAAGTTGAGGATGGCATTCGAGTTCACCTTTTAAATATTTAGACCAGTTTCTCTTTTTAAAATGTGTCCGTTGTCAAGAAAAAGCTAAACAGTATATGGTTCTTGGTGGCCAATCTAATATTAAAGGTAACTGTCCCTCTCTGTACTTAAAATGACCTCAATTTGTAACTACCTGGATTGCTTCCAGAGTCATCCATAATTTAATTATATTTATCCCAGCTCACCTAGAAGAACTCAAAATGAAATGGTGACTTTGGTTTGTGAGGTTAGAATCAATAGCCATTAAGAGAATGAGGAGATTTTTAAATCTAGGAAAAAAGCAAGTACTTAAAATATCCCTTGCATCAGCCTCAACATTCTGGGTTCTCAGACAACACAGATATGGTGGAATTTTATCATGATGCATTATGCAGCTTTAATGCCCAGAAAGGTAGGAGTTAATGCAAGAGTTGATTGTCGATTAGAATAAGAGCTTAAAGTTCCGCTTTCAGAGTATTTTGGACGTGCATGGCACATTTAGAGAGGCAGACAGATCCTGAAGGAGGACTGAAATAGATGAAAGCTATAAGATAAGAAGAAAATTCTATGTAAGCCAAGTGTATGAGTTTCTCTAATCATGTCATTGGCATCATGTAAATGCCAGACACCATTTATATACAGCTTAGATATAGCAGATGTTGGCATTTAAGTATATAGGTTGCTTGAGAGAAAATTGCCCTTGAATGGAAGAGGAAGTTTACTGGCAGAGAAAAATGATTTTCTCAGTTAACAGTTATAACCCCAATAACAGAATTGTTTTCAACCAGAGGTTGCGGGGTGGGAAAGGAGGAGAGATATAATGATACTTCAATTCCTATCTAAAAAAGAAAAAAATCAGCTTCAGTTGAAATTGCGGATGTGTGGGTTGTATACATAGAACCTTCTCCTCCCTCTTTTCTAAACCTCAAGGCTTCATGTTAAATGGAACAAATCACATCCTTCGTGGTTCTGCTCTGTTTGGTACAGCTGCTTGCTGCAGGTGGTGCCCTAAAAATATATTGTTTGTTTATTTTGCAATATAGCAGTCTGCAGAGTGGTACCTAACAATGCAACAGCTCCCTTCACTTTCTGTCAGTGAACCCAATGATGAAAGATGGAGACCCCCACCAATCCTAGCATGAAAAGGCCCCAATAAGAGGCACAGGTTGTGCTTGCGGCTCAGCTTCCAATAAGTTCCATTTTCTTTGGATTCATGAAGCAAAGCTGACAAGCAGACTATCTGTCATCAGAGCCTCTGACTGGGGCTCAGCGAAGCAAAGCGAAGCAACAAACCACCTTTGTTGGGAGAATCGGCATCCTTCTCTAGAGATTAACATCTGTAAGCATATAGGGTTTAAAGGGAAAAAGAATCTGTAATGGATCACAAAAAAGAAAATAAAAGTGAAGAATCATCTCAGGTAAATGTCCATGCAGATATATTGAAATAGAGCTTTTAATAATTTTTATAACTTAAATGTTTAGATAATTTTTCCAGCCACACTAGCAGGGTTCTCACAGTTAACCCTGTTCACCTGAAAAGTTGTTGACACAACACCATCACTTACATGGAAAGTTGTTTTATACACTATAGTGACAATATGGATGCACAGAATTATGTTTTCATTAATATGATTCTAAAGTTCCTCCAACTCAGTCCCAGATTAAGTACCACAGCAACTCTAAAGCTTTGAAGACCAGAAGTTTGAACCAAAAAAAAAAAAAAAAGTGGGCACCACGTGGCTAACGTCATTCTAATTCAGACCTCAGACTCACAATTAAAGGACAATAAAGGAGTGGCTAAACATATTTTCTCATTTAGTTTTGGCCACTCCTTTACCATCTTTTTAGTATTCAGCCTCCTTTGACAACTTGTTTCGAGCCTTTTAATTTGTAAGCAACGACTTTCCTAAATTTATGAACTAAGCACATTGCTGAAAACGAATAGGAGAACAACTGTTGAGTCACTGACATGGAAATTTTTTGTACCTTACAGTATAATTTCATTTAAAATTGATTTTCATTGTAATAGATATAGTATATTAGGACTAAATCAACCTAAACATGATCTGTAAGTAAGAGAATGGTATAAAATTACAGCAAATATTTGTAAAATTTAGAAATTAGAAAAAAGAGAGAGAATCTGCCTATAATTCTGTGATGAAGAAAGAAATCACTAGGGTTATGGAAAATGGGTAGGAAAAGTGAAGATAAATGACTGGAAGACACTGGATAGTTCAGGGTAAAAGAAACAATTTGTATTTATAAAGTTGCTGATAAGAAGCTGGTTAAACTTAAGAGATGGAGAGCCTAAGAATCAATAAGGAGAGGAGAGCAAGGTAGACATTTCAGAATAAAAGAAGAGATAAAGAAAACCAAAATATTCTTGGAGCCATGACACTCTCTAATTCAGTCCTTGACTTTGCAGCCATATTTGCAATTAGCATTAACCAAATCATCATGTGACAAGTAGCTGCCTCATTAGGTATAATAACATATAATATTGTGAATAAAGTTAGAAGGAAATTACAAGTGATAGACACATCTGTGCAAAAAGTTGTGGTCTAACCCTAACCCTAACCTTTCCCCCTTTTTATGGTGATCTAATTGCATTGGTTAAAAGCAGCTAACCAGTTCTTTAGAATATGCTCTCTAGCCAAGTCTAACTTTATTTAGATGCTGTACATGGACAAGCTTGATTATTGAACCAAAATGAGAACATTAAACAAACATCACAGCCCTCACTAGTAACATTGGGACTTTGCTGTCAAGTGTAGACTCCTTCCTTCAAGAAAAAGCTGGTGACCATTTTAAATGGCTTGTCTGGAAACTTCTGTAAATCTTTTGTTTTAGTAAAATATTTTTTGTTATTCTAAAAAAAAAAAGTTGTGGTCTTGATTCTCAGGGAATTTAAAATGGGTTGAGAGTCACAATAAAGGTCAGAGTTGGGACAAAATCTACCATGATGCCATAAGGGCAGGAATGGGCAGGAGGAGAGTGAAGAGCAGGAATCATATGCCCAGTTGTTTGGAAGAATTAGAGTTTAAACTCCTATTTATAGGACTGGTAAACACAAAAGGTGCAGGAGAAACATTACAGATGGCTTTTTTTCTACTATGTAAACACTCTTTAGCTTAAGTGTGTTTGCCCCTATTTTTATTCTTTTTCATTCAAGTATCACATGCTAAACAATAAATTATCCCTCATATTATAGCTGTCATTATCAATCGTCTTTACAGCCTTCCTTTGAGAATGCTTGCTGTTATTTGAAAACACGTACATATTCCACTATTATTATTCTGCCACCGTGTTTAGAAGATCCAGTGAAAAGGAAATAGCCATCAAAGACTTATTTCTTAAAAACTTTTTATCATAATAAATGATCAGGACTGGAAAGACATCCTAAAAGACAGTGATATTATATATTACAAAGGAAGATGGTAAACCTTTGTTCAAGGCCAGTAGTTTGTCATGTGTTTCAAAACTTACTCTACTTTAGTATATTTACATATACTTATTTTTCTGAAATAACTTCTGATTTAATGTACCTTATTATTTATTCTGAGCTAAGTTTATAATTACAAGATTAAATATAAGAAATGGGATTGTACACGGTTCATCGCACAATTTCAGACAATTCAACTTAAATCTCATATTATTAAAGAAAACCTAATTCTTGGTAATCTGTTGCAGCTTATAATCCTCACTATCTTAAATAAACTGGTATTTTTATTCCATGGTGTGTCTAAGTATTCTCATAGATCAAGTGATATTATGCTTCAGGGGTAAGCAAGTGCTTCAAACATTATGTAGAAAAGCAGACATTGCACACTGGTGATAATGGTTGATATGGGATAAAACTTGCCCCTGTGTAGGCTAGTGTACTGGTACACTGAATAGTATCACACTGCCTTTAAGAATCACTGTCGTATCTGAGGAGTGAGTAAACTTAGTAAGATTTAGTTCATTTTTGCACATCACTGTGAGTTATTCTGAAAAAATGATAGTATTCTCAATAAGCAGTGGAAGATCCTGAGCTAAGGAGAAAATAAATAACACCACCTTTATTGTTTTCAGGCAATTTCTTAAGAATGATCTCATTTAGTTCATGATTACAAAATAGTTTATTATACAGCTGGGTGTAAGATTTAAGGATTGTTACTCCCAGACTGTGAATATTTTACCTGATATTTCTGCTTTGCATGTAGGGTATACCAGAGAATATTAAAAGCAAAAAAGTCTTAGACTTAATCTGATTTTAGAAGCTATTCAAGTTCTTGCACTCTGCTTATTCATGGACTCACAGAACTATTCCCCAATTTACAAGGGCACCTTTCAGAAATAAAGCAAAATACAATAAAGACCATGATAACTGATTACTCAGGGTTTATTTATTTTTTTACCAAAACTTGATTGATAACTGTGGATAAGACATCAGGGTGCTATCCTTTGAGTGCCAGTGTCGAAATGGCTTTATTATTGTCTAGAGGAACTGAGAGTAGATTAGAAAGTTAAAAATGTGCCCATTTCAGAAGTATCAATACATCTTGATTATTTCTTACTATTTAGGAATAAGCCCAGCTCAGGTTCTAAAATTAATTTGTGGAATGTTGTTTATATGTTTCGCAGCCCTCAACTGTGCCAAGAGATGTCCTTTCCTGCCTATTTACTGTTTACTGCCTTCATTCTCAGATTTCAGTAACTCTGTCGTTGGCAAAATCCCTTGTTTGCAATTGCGATTTGGTTCTTCTTCCCGTATTTTTGTGAGTATTTGTATAAACTATTTTGATGTTACAGAAAGACAAATCACATTTATTTCATTTTTTAAAAAGATTTTATTTATTTATTTGAGACAGAGAGAATGAGAGAGAGAGAGCACATGAGAGGCGGGAGGGTCAGAGGCAGAAGCAGGCTCCCTGCCGAGCAGGGAGCCCGATGCAGGATTCGATCCAGGGACTCCAGGATCATGACCTGAGCCGAAGGCAGTCGCTTAACCAACTGAGCCACCCAGGCGCCCACATTTATTTCATTTCTTGGGTTACCACCTTTGACAAGTGGGTCTATGTATCTGAGTACCCAGGAGAGCTAGAGTTGGAGCAGCATGTAAAACATTCCAAGCCAAGCAGCAAAGCTGTTGACCATCCTAGGAGCTAGGAAAGAAACCGAGTGCCTGTTATTCTGTCCATTTCTGTCACAGGCAGCAAGCAATTCTGTCCTCAGAAGAAAACTGTTGTAGAGTCATGGATACTGGACTAGGAATCAGAAGACTCAGTTTTCAGTTTGGGGTCCACTAACTCACTCTTTGGTGTGGAGGTGTGGCAGACACATTGTAGGTTCACAGATTCGGTACTTGATCACAGGGTAGACCCTGCAGTACTTGGAAGGGAAATGACTCTCAAGTCATTTCCAGGAACTGATGGAGCAACTGGAGCTGTTGTACCATTTTGGTTTTATAGGATCATCTTATTTTTTGACCAAATACCTTGCATTTCTGAGCAATTCAGGACAATAGAGGGATCAGGGAAGGGGAAGGGAAGAAAGAAAGGGAAGGCACTGATATTTCTGGTAAAAATTTTCAAAAATGACACCCAGCTAGGTCCTACCTTAAGCCTAAAGGGCACAGAATTTCCAGAAGTAGGTTCATGTTTATGGTAATCCTTTAAACAAGTGAGTAAATAATTTCTATTCTCAGCCAGCATTAAGAACCACTGTTTTAATTTAATGCTTAAATGCCTTTAAGCATTTCCACTCCCATATATCCTGAAAGAATTTTTAAGAATTAATTTGAAAACTGTGTACATTTGAAATTGATGCTTGATGTTTTTCATCATTATTTTTAATTTTTTAAACAATGCATTTTATTTTTTTAAAGTAATCTCTATACCCAATGTGGGGCTCAAACTCATGACCCTGAGATCAAGAGTCCCATGCTCTACTGACTAAGCCAGTCAGGCACCCCCTCATCATCACTTTAAATAGCTGCAAAAGGGCTATTTATTTTGGCATATTATAAATATTAATATCTTTTAAAGAGACATATTAGTCTTTGAAATCCATTCAATAAAATTTGAATACCACTGTGATTTGAATTCACCTTCTTTCATTTAAGAACATGCATCCCTAAATGTGAGACAGGAATCCATCAAAATCCTAGAGGAGAACATAGGCAGTAACCTTTTTGACATTGGCCACAGTGACTTTTTTCAAGACATGTCTATTAAGGCAAGGGAAACAAAAGCAAAAATGAACTTTTGGGACTTCGTCAAGATAAAAAGCTTTTGCACAGCAAAGGAAACAGTCAACAAAACTAAAAGGCAACCCACAGAATGGGAGAAGATATTTGCAAATGACATTACAGATAAAGGGCTGGTATCCAAGATCTATAAGGAACCTGTCAAACTCAACACCCAAAAACCAAATAATCCAGTCAAGAAATGGGCAGAAGACATGAACAGACACTTCTCCAAAGAAGATATACAAATGGCTAACAGTCACATGAAAAAATGGTCATCATCATTAGCCATCAGGGAAATCCAAATCAAAATCACAATGAGATACCACCTTATACCAGTTAGAATGGCAAGGAAGGGAGGCAGGAAACAACAAGTGTTGGCGAGGATGTGGAGAAAGGGAAACCCTCTTACACTGTTGGTGGGAATGCAAGCTGGTACAAACACTTCGGAAAATAGTATGGAGGTTCCTCAAGATGTTAAAAATAGAGCTACCCTATGATCCAGCAATTGCATTACTAGGTATTTACCCCAAAGATACAGATGTAGTGAAAAGAAGGGGCACATGCACTCCAATATTCACAGCAGCAATGTCCACAACAGCCAAACTGTGGAAGGAGCCGAGATGCCCTTCAACAGTCACATGGATAAGAAGATGTGGTTCATATACACAATGGAATATTACTTAGCCATCAGAAAGGATGAATACCCACCAGTTGCATTAACATGGATGGAACTGGAGGGGATTATGCTAAGTGAAATAAGTCAAGCAGAGAGAGACAATTATCATATGGTTTCATTCATATGTGGAACATAAGAAATAGCACAGAAGACCACAGGGGAAGAGAGGAAAAACTGAATGGGAAGAAATCAGAGAGGAAGACAAACCATGAGAGACTCTGGACTCCGGGAACCAAACTGAGGGTTACAAAAGGGGAGGTGGTGGAGGGATTGGGTAACCGGGTGATGGGTATTAAGGAGGGCACATGTGGTGATGAGCACTGGGTGTTATATACAACTAATGAATTGTTAAACACTACATCAAAAACTAATGATGTACTATATGCTGGTTAATTGAACATAATAAAATAAAATAAATTAAAATAAATATGTTGCAAAAATAAATAAAATAAAATAAAATAAAAAACATTCATCCCTTCAAAATGAAGCAAGTTCACAACTCAGATTTACTATTTATCACTTTAATAGCAATGTTGTAAGCTACATTAAAATCAGGACCCAAATCTTTGACCACCAAATCTTTGTTTTTGAATATGTCTTTCCAGATTAAAGAAAGCATCAAAGTGCAGTGTGAGCAATAAGGCAACTCATTTTCATCCGTGCACCATGCACGCCACCAACATCCAAAGAAATATTCCTGTGCCATTCCCAGTGCAATCCGAGATTAACTTGGATAAAGGCTTTTGAAGTCTTGAAAATTTCTCACCAATGGTATTCCTAGGCAAGTCTTAACAAGCCAAATAGCAAATATATATCATTAACTGGGAATAATTGGAAACATCTGTGGCTCCATCCACGTGAAGGCACGTTTTAACTTCAAAAATTTTTTTTACCACAATCTGTTAAACAAGGATTTCCATTATTTTATGCACTCTAAAACATACAAAGTTTTCTGGATAGGGAATAGATATGACTGAAGGATGAACTTGACAGTGATCCTGTTTTTAGCTATGAACAGTGCACCAGGTATTAAGGCCTTTTCTAAAGTCATTTATGGGGCACCTGGGTGGCTCAGTCGTTAAGCGTCTGCCTTCAGCTCAGGTCATGATCCCCGGGTCCTGGGATCGAGTCCCACATCGGGCTCCCTGCTCGGCGGGAAGCCTGCTTCTCCCTCTCCCACTCCCCCTGCTTGTGTTCCTGCTCTCGCTGTCTCTCTCTCTGTCAAATAAATAAAATCTTTAAAAAATAAAAATAAAAAAAGTCATTTATGATGTTCCTGCTAATTTGTATATGGTTTCTAAGCCAATTTTAATAGTTGCAGAAAATAGTAAGCTTATTAACGTTTTTACCAGTATCCTCTGCTGGTATCCTAAAAATATTAATCATCGATCTGCTGTGAACTCAGAAGCGTGTTGGAAGTAAAGGAAATAAAGGAAAACAAAACCCAGCGATTTTGGTTGGAGAGGCTTAGCTTAAATTTAGAGATATTAGTCCTCTGGAGGTAACCAGAAAAAAGAGGGATTACGTACTTGTTTGTTTGTTTTTTCCAATGTATTATTTGAAACTGTAACATATATTTTAAAATATAAAGTTACTTCAGTACTGCTATAAATACTTTTCCTTAAAGCTTATTTATTTACATTTCCTTAAAGCTTATTTATTTACATTTCCTCGTAAAACACCCTCCACGTTCCATCCTATTGGTCACAGGAAGTGAGGTATAATGTGTGTCTAAAAACTATGAGGCACATACACCTCCATTCCCCTCACCCACGGCAGACATGGCTAATCAATCACGGCATTCTTTGCCACTGAGGAACTCTGAATTTGGGGGTTTCAGGAATCCATTTCCCACCAGCTGCTGCTGGCATGCAGGCTGCAGCCTATTTCCTATCCTTGGTACCAGAGGAAAACTTCGGTCAGCATGTCCATCCTCCCTATTTACTAGCTAAGACATCTTGGGAAAGGCTTTTAACCCATTTTGCAGCCCTCACAGGACTGTTACACAAATCAAAAGATTTAATTCCTGTGAACACATTTTTGTAAACCAGGCAGTTGCAATCACATGTTTGAAGAAATTGGCTTAATTCTTTTGTAATGCGAACAATACCATCTCTGTAGTTGATCTCCTCCCTGGCTTTTCCCATACATATTTATTTGATCTATTTTGAAAGTGTGGGTTTTTTGTTTTGTTTTGTTTTGTTTTTTTTGTTTGTTGGTTGGTTTTATTAAAGCTGTGCACACCTGTATTCCTTTTGAATGCGATATCTGATACTAACTAGAAGAAAATGCTGCTGAAGTAGGAGAAGGCTAGAAGTCTCACACCTGGCTCATCATTACGGTGTTCTGGCAGTCCTCTCTGCTCAGCTGGAGGCTGTGTGATTAATAGCCCTTCTTCCCAATTATGTGGATATTATACTCGTCTTCCTTTGGCTGTAGATGGAAGATATCTTATGTATGTGCGATGCAAATGTGGGCTTTGTGAATGCTAATTTCCAAATCAGCTAGGAGTTGATTGGCAGAAAACCGAACAACAGGGCGACAGGATTGCCAGGGGTCAGGAATCTGTGAAAGAAAAGCTGAATGAAGTTGGAGGAAATGAGCTAGAAAGATTTGGAGTGAGTCAAGAGCAGTAGCTGGGCAAGCAGCTCCTTGGGAAAGCAGATCCAAGCGAGATACCCTGGAAGAGAGGGCAGCTTCAAAGACGTGTGGAAGCAAGGAGAAGCAGGAGTTTAGCTGACTTTACAGAAAACAAGGTGGAGCTAAGAAGACAACATTAAGCCAGAAATTGCCCAAACAGTATTCTCTGTCTACCATGACCCCAAAATGTACCTATTTGCACCTGGTTTGTATCCTGAGGAACCTTGCCCTATTTTTGACTGTGACATCGTCAAAGTCAGGGATCCTGTCATTTGTTTTTCAGATGCCAGCAGGGGACAAGCCCTCAGGAAGAGTTCACTGGACCTGACTGAATTGAATGTTGGATTGTCTGGGGGGGTTTTGGGTAACATGAAAAGGGGAGGAGCAGAGATTCAAGACACCATTTCATCTCTTAATCATGACAACAGAAGTGATCAGAATGACTATAGGAAAATCTAGTTGGAAGGCTTCCAATTAATAGGCAGAGTAAATTGTTCACAAAAAGTCCCATTTTGGTTTCCATTCTAAAACTCTACTTAAGATATTCTAGGTTTTCTGCACAGCAGATGCTTTCAGCCTTGAGGCTGGCTAGACAACAGCAAGCCCAAAGACAGAAAGGGTTTTGAAAATTCTCCAAGTAACTGGCTTGGGTACACTGTTGCTAACTGACTCTCAGGTGATCCACAGTCAGCACTGCCAAAGAAAAATGCCTCCTGGGCGGAAGAACAGGTGGAAAGGGGAGAAGTAAAGAGACCACATCCTGTGATGGTTTGCTCAAACTATTTCTCTACTCAAATAGGGGCAATGTAGACAGCAGTGAGAGCCAGGAGCTTGAATTATCAGTCACATCTGTTCTTAGGGACCCTCCTTCCCTCTTCCTTGCACTCTAGCCACTTCACATTTACAGATGATTTTACTTTGGGCAGTATGTCAGCCTCATGGCCATTATGTTGTTTTTTTTTTTAAGCAAATACCTGTCTGCCAAAATTTTATGTGGGCATAATAAATCTATGAATATAGTTTATACATACACACATTAATTCAACTAACTCTCTAAAACAGTCATATATAACTATCCATGCACATAAACTATATCCTTACAGCATCCTTGACATACAAGTGGAAGTTTTCCAAAATGTGTGGGTCCAGTAAAAAAGGGACTTCCAATGAGGGGATGTTTTATATAAAACCCCTCTCTAACACATTATCTGTCCCCAAATGCCAGAAACGTTTTATTTTTCCTTTGTGAGAATGAATACTTAATCCAAATGGATTTTAAATAATGAAATGACTTTTTCCATCCCATCAAATCTAACTTATTTTTATTTCAAGATAATTAAAATGAACAGTTTTAGAGTTTAAGAGTATTGTAGAAGGGTGTATTTTTTTTTAAGATTTTATTTATTTATTTGACAGAGACACAGAGAGAGAGGGAACAGAAGCAGGGGTAGCGGGAGAGGGGGAAGCAGGCTTCCTGCGGAGCAGGGAGCCCAATGAGGGGCTCAATCCCAGGAACTTGGGACCATGACCAGAGCCGAAGGCAGATGCTTAACGACTGAGCCCCCCAGGCGCCCCAGAAGGGTGTATTTGTTAAGAAATGTCTCAGGTTGCACATATTCAAGGGAGATTACTCAATGCTTTAGCCAAAACATAATTCAAATATCGTGGAAATAATTTATGCTGACCTCCCAAAATTTACATTCTCCCTTCTTCTTGGCCATTTTGCGGTTGGGTGGGACTGTGTGACTAGTTCTAGACAATGAACTGTAAACAATGAGCTTCTCTTCCCAAGGAGAAGCATTTTTGTGTCAGTGTAGATACTCCATATCTGTGCTCTCTGGCATGGCAACCCGTGATGACTGAGATGGTGGCTTCTCCACCAACCTTGTTTTCTTAGTGACAGTGATTGACAGAACTTTCTACTGACCCATAAGAATAAACCTTTATGGTTTTTAGTCACAATGATTTGTTAATGTTTACTAGCACGGAACACTTAGCCTACTGTAATTTATGTGCTTGTATGTATATGTACATGTGCATGTATATATACATTCTTCATTAAAAAATCTAGTAACTATCTATTAGTTATATAATCTAATACATATACATTCATATGGTTTTATTAGTTCCAGAAGAATTTTATGTGAACTAATTGATGCCATTCTATCCAGAACATGTTATGTCTTGTTATTTAAGAATTGTGAGTTAACATCACTCCCAAAGTAATTAACTGAAGAAAGACTCAAAAAGCAGATTCCATTTGCATTATTTGTCATTAACAATCTTAAGGCTATGCACAGTGGTTTCAGATCTACATGGAGTCTAAGAAAAATATATGTAGATCTGTACATATAGGATATGTAAGAAATAAATGGAGACATGTATAATAAAGTTGCCTTTATAAGTCCTATAAAATTATGCATTTAGGCTTAGTAAAAGTCCTTCTTGAGAAAGGATGTGTTTATCTCTTTGTCATAGTGATACAACATAATATGTTTTTTAAAAAGATTTATTTATTAGAGAGAGAGAGAGTGCATGAGTCAGCGGAGGAGCAGAGGGAGAGGGAGAGAGAACCCCCAGCAGACTCCCTGCTTAACAAGTAGCCTTACTCAGGGCTCGATCCCATGACCCCAAGATCATGACCTGAGCCGAAATCAAGAGTGGGATGCTCAACCAACTGAGCCACCCAGGCACGCCATAAAATAATATGTTCTATATAACAGACATATATTACAAATATGTTCTATAAATACTAGATACAAATACAAAGGAATCATTTATAACTCTTACTGCCCCCTGGTAGAGGGAGGGTTCTTTTTCAGTTTAATACTATGATAAATGGAGGCATGATAGTCCTAGAAGTAGAATTTATGAAAAGCTGAATTGTTTTGAAAAAGAGGAGAAATGATAGAAGGTGATGCATTGTACTTTGGGAAAGTCTAGGAAGAAGAATATGAGCAGAGTAGGAGAATTCCCAGGGCTAGCAGCACAGACAGAAAGAAGCAATAGGGGGAAAATATCTATTGAAATCTTATAAATTTAGGCATCATAGCATGTTAGTTGTGAAGACTCTCTGATCTTTTTGCGGGAGTCTTTGGAAAGGTCCTATTTACCAAAAGCCAAATGATCAAAATTTGACTGGTTGGATTTCTTACATAAAATGCTGAAGATACCAACGCCTATTTACTGATTTACTGACTGATGACATTTTACTTTGCCCTGGTTTAACCTAACAAATCCCTATAGAAAGAGGCATTAATTAGAAAAAAGCAAATAGCCACACTTTATCCACAGATTCCATTTGTGTGCACTGAATTTGCATGGAAATAAAACAATTCCAGAAGCACTAGAAGGAGTGGTTGGTGGTCAACACTTACTGCGAGGACAATCTGGAGGGAACTATGAGCCACTTCTATGTACTGGTACTCCAGAAAACACCCTGAGACCGTGATGTAGCGATGGTCTTCTGGGGCCCAGTCTGGTGCAGGTGTCACTGATGTCACCGTACATCCTGGTCCATTCTCCATCCACCAAGATCGGTGCATTGAAATATTAAAAGTCAGGATAAGGTCTGTTTCCTGCAAGAAGGCAATTTATAAGGATGAGAATCACTTTATAAATGTTAGTCAGCTTATTTGGGACTGACTTGGAGTTTTCCAATTGGAAATGTGGGTTTCTTCCCCCCCTCCCCTCACCGTATTATGGACAGAAAGGAAGCATCCCAAGTAAAACTATTAGTTCCACTTGAAAGTTATGTACCTATAGATTCCATTTATGAGGTTGCCTGACTACAATAATATAAATAAAAATATTTATTAGTAAAATTATCAATGGCTGGCATTAATTGTAGCACTGAAGAGTCCTTACTTGTGGGGACCTAAAATATTACAAAGGGGATGATTTAAACTATTTAATCATGTGAAGTTCATCTTATTTTAAATCAGCTACTTTTTCAACCTCAGGATATTTACCTTTTATGCATTTAAATATTAAAGTTGTATTTCAATTTGGCAAAATTTAACATAATGTGACTAAAGCTAAAATTTGTAAGATCTTTACTCAATAAAACGTATTACTTGGTCATAATATTTCTTAGGAAATATTAGCAAAATCTTCCAGGGTGGAGATAATAAGTCAACAACTCTTTAGAGGAAGTTCAGCATGTTAGGTAATGGGTAGCTATCAATGGAATAGAAGGTAGATTTCTGCACTTAGAGAGCTCATAATCACATACACAAGCATGGAGCTATTAATAGCACAGAGACACATGTTTTCTTCCAGAAAGAGAATGATTAAAAGGAATACAGCAAACACATTCTGTTACACAGCCAGTCAAGAGAAGATGAATCCTAACAGAGAGGGTCAGTGGGAGAAAATGGAATTATTTCATTCTCAGTGGTAGTGCTACAAGATAATAAATACCAAATATCCTCACTCCCAAAACTAGGTGCTGGATTAACTAGGCAGATCCTGCATACAAAATATCTTAAAAGAGGTTTTGTGACCTTGAACACTCACTCACACCGAATGCCTGAAAGGATTCAGCTGAAGTGGCCAGGGGGTTTGGAGATTGGAAGGATGATTCCTCTGGTATGAGTACCTGATCTCCATGGAGGGAGGGAGTAAATTCTCTTTCTTTCCAGCCTATTGACAAAGGCTTCAAAGTATCTCTTGCAGCCTGGGAGATATAGCAGACTAGTTTCTGGCTCAGGCCCGATAAATCTTAAAAGCAAGCCTACGGGTAGAGCTACCTGCAAATGGCCAAAAAAAAAGTGTCTACACTTTTTGATTACATTAATTGGTTTTTGAATGTTGAACCAGTCTTGTATATCTGACATAAATCCCTCTTGGTTGTGGTGTGTAATTCTTTTTGTACATTGTCGGATTCTTTTTGCTAATATTTTGTTGACGATATTTGCATCTATATTTATAAGAGATATTGATCTGTAGTTTTCTTTTCCTGTAATGTCTGTGTCTGGTTTGGGTATTAGATTAATGCTTGCTTCATGGAATGATTTAGAAAGTTTTCCATCTGCTTTTATCTTCTGGAAGAGATTGTGGAAAGTTGGTATGATTTCTTAAATGTTTGGTAGATTTACCAGTGAACCCATTTGGACCTGATATTTTCTGTTTTGGAAAGTTATTAATTATTGATTCAATTTCTTTAATAGATATAGGCCTATTAAAATTGTCTATTTCTTCTTGTGTGAGTTTTGGTAGATTGTGTCTTTGAAGGAATTTGTCTAGGTTAACTAGGTTATTAAATTTGTGGGCATAGAGTTGTTAATAATATTCCTTTATTACCCTTTCAGTGTTCACGGGATCTGTAGTGATGCCCCCTCTTCCATTTCTGATATTAGTAATTTGTGTCTTCTCTAATTTTTTTTAGCGTGGCTAAAGGCTTATCAATTTTATTGATCTTTTTAAAGAACCAGGTTTTTTTTTTTAAGATTTTATTTATTTGACAGAGAGAGACACAGCAAGAGAGGGAACACAAGCAGGGGGAGTGGGAAAGGGGGAAGCAGGCTTCCCGCTGAGCAGGGAGCCTGATGCAGGGCTGGATCCCAGGACCCTGGGATCATGACCTGAGCCAAAGGCAGACGCTTAATGGCTGAGCCACTCAGGCACACCTAAAGAACCAGCTTTTGATTTAATTGATTTTTTCCATTGTTTTTGTGTTCTGAATTTTATTTCTGCTCTAATTTTTATTATTTCTTTTCTTTTGGTTTACTTTGGATTTAATTTGCCCTGCTTTTTCCAGTACCTTAAGATAGAAGCTTGGTTATTGATTTTAGATCTTTCTTCTTTTTCTAATATAAGCATTCAAATCTATAAATTTCCTTCTAAACACCGCTTTCACTGCACTGCATAGTTTGATATGCTGTATTTTCATTTAATTTATTAAAAATAAGTTTCAGCTTCTCTTGAGATTTCTTTTTTGATCCATGTGTTATTTAGAAATGTACCTTTAATTACCGAGTATTTGGGGATTTTCCAGTTATCTGTTATTGATTTCTTTACTTTTTTGTGGCATATTTTTCACTATCTTTCTGTACTCTTTCTATCACTAATTCTTTTTAAACTGACCAACGGAACTGTAAAAACTCATTCAATATTAACTTCTACGTGGTCTAACACTTTAGAACCAATCAGTTCCTTTTTTGTCTGTTTTTTCCTGGGGGCCTCTGAACTGGAATCCCACAGTCTTCTGCTCTCATCAGTCTCTGTGCAACTGATGCATAAATTTGGACATGGGGCTTCACTTAATATCATCAGTTCTCTCTTATGTGGATCCCCAGTTTCCTGTATTTGACTAAGATGACTTTAACATTCCCCTCAGTTTGATTAAACAGGTTTCTCTCTGAGTACAGCCCTTGACCTCACTTTCCTTAGAGCATTTTCTTTAGAAAACTTGCAATTATAAATTCTTCCTTTGCTCCTTCAAGATGTAAATTTCCTAAAACTCAGGAATGTCTTTCTCCAAGGCCCTGGAAGCCATTTCTTTGAAATGTAATTGTCAAGAAAGATAGCATCATCATCTCTCAGTCTCTGTGGATGGGTAGAAGCCTAACCCTGAGAAGCAACAATTAACAAACACAGATGGCCTAATCACATTGACGAACGTCCCCCACAATGTCCTTGGGTACTTTTCAATTAGCTCAGCCCAGCATTTACAAATTCTCCCAACTTTTGTTTTAGTGGAATTGATTTTAAGTTCTCTCTCTTGTTGCGACAGTCATAAATAAAATATTTCTTACTGTTTAACTTGGGGTTGAGCTCAGTTCTATACTGACATCTCTCTTCCCTACTACAGCAGTTAAGAAAACCTGTCTTGCCATTTTTAACAACTGTCCAGTGAAATTTTTCTTAACAGCTCTCATGTCTCTTACTAGGTTTTCTCCCTTGTTTCGCAGAGTACAAAATTCACTAGTTTCTTAAGAATAGGTGAATGATGTTAAGCCTTATGTGTTGTCATTCAGCTTTTATATTAATTGATTGATATTTTGGCTGGATATATGCTTCTTGGTTGAAGATGATTTCCTCTCAGAGTGGGTGAATATTTCTCCATTATCTTCTGGTTTCTATTATAACAGTTAAGAAACTTGATACCATTTTGTTTCCTGCAATTTTTTATGTAACCTGTTTTCTTTTTTCTGTTCTCTTACATTATTTTGTTTTCAATAGTGAAATATTTCAAAAACATTGAAAACTGTAGAGGGTATTACAGCAATATCATTATACCCATCACTCAGCCTCATTAAATCTGATGCTATATTTGCTTGCTGTCATTCTTTTCATAAAATTTTATACATATAAATAATGCTGCCTCTGTATTCCTCCTAAATATTATTTCCCTCTCTCTTTCTCCATAGATAATTACTATCATGATTTTGGATTAATAGTCTCATGAAAGTTTTTTATAGTTTTACTAAATGTTTACATATTCATTAATAACATAAAATGTTGTTTTTAGGTTTTAAAATGTGTATATTCACTCATGTGGAATCTAAAAAAACCAAAACAAATGAATAAACAAACAAAAACAAACAGCAGAATCAGACTTGTAAATACAGAGAACTGATGGTTGCCAGAGGGGAGGTGGATGGGTGGGATGGGCAAAATGGGTGAAGGGGAGTGGGAGATACAGGCTTCCAGTTATGGAGTGAATAAGTCATGGGAGTAAAAGGCACAGTATAGGGCATATAGTTGGTGATATTGCAATAGCATTGTATGGTGACAGATGGTAGCTACACTTGTGGTGAGCATAGCATAATGTGTAGAGATGTTGAATCACTATATCATACCCCTGAAACTAATGTAATGTTGTGTATCAACTATACTCAAATAATACATTTAAAATGAAAAAAATAAAATAAAATGCATAAAATGTGTGTACCCTCTAACTTATTTTGGTTCCATATGATATTTTTGAAGTTTATATAAGTAGAAAATCTTCTTGTAGCTTCAGGTTCTGAAGTTCTATAAGCAATACTTTGATGGCTTTTTTTTTTTTCATTTAGTTTATAGAGCATTTGGAGGGCCTTTCAATCATGAGACTGTTCCTTCCATTCCAGAAAACATTCTTGCCTTTTATCTTAAATTGTTACCTCCTCTCTACTTTTTCTGTTACTGTAGAAATTTCTCTTAGTCAGACATTTGACTTCCAGGATTGACCTCTCACATTCTTATTTTTCTTTCCCATTGTTCATATCTTACATTTCTCTTGACTCTCTTGGAGATTTTCTTTCCCAACTCCTCACAGTGTTATATTGAACTATATATTTTATTTTTAATATTTTGAACTTTTAAGAGTTAATTATTCTTCTCTAATCATTGCTTTTGTATAGCTAATATTTTTTAATTGTTTCTGGGCTATAACTTTTCTTAGTTTTCTGAATTATTATTTTTTAAAAATTGTGTTTCCCACATTGGTTTTGTTTTATCTGAGTTAATTATTTTTACTAAACAAATAAGTAGATAAATAAGTAAATAATAATAAAATAATTATCAAGCCTCTACTATGTGTCATATGCAACATTCCTGCCTTTATGAGTGTTCATCATGCAGTAGCAAAAATGAACAACAAATACATAAATACATAAAAATATCAGTATAGAAATTAACATATGGAGAAAAATAAATTCAAGTAAAGAAACAGGATAACTGAGAATTGAGTCATGGGGGGAATGTAATGCTATTTAAATATAATGGTAAAAAAAAAAATCTCCTATTATTTTGTGTTAAAAGAGTCCTGAATGGGGCGCCTGGGTGGTTCAGTGGGTTAAGTGTCTGCCTTGGCTCAGGTCATGATCCCAGGGCTCCCTGCTCAGTGGGGAGTCTGCTTCTCCCTTTGTCCCTCTCCGCTCCCCCTGCTTGTGTTCTCTCTCAAATAAATAAATAAAATATTTAAAAAAGAGATAGAGTCCTGCATAAAGTATAGGAGTGAACAGAGCAAAGATGGGGAAGAGCATTCTCTTGCTCTTCAGGGCAAATCTTCAGGGCATTCCAATCAGCTGTTCCCCAATCAGCAGAGGGAACAGCTGATTGGAATGCCCTGAAGATTTTTTGTTACATTTAATTTTGTCTGACTTTCCTGTTGGGAGTCTTTCCTTAAAAGTCTGGAGATCCCTGGTTGTTCTTTCATATCCAAGAGGAGAAAGTAAAGCTTGAATGGCAGTTATTATGCATTGGTGAGGTAGTCAGCTAGTATCCTTCACATATGATGACTGGGCAGTGCCTTCCAAATGCTAGATCTGTATGGATCTGTAGGACTTTGTTCTGGGTCTTCTAGCCTACTAATGGCATAGGGTAGGCACCAGACCACAGAATGCTTGGGCTGAACTGGGAAGGAATTGCTGGTTTTGCTACATTGTATGCACTTTTCCCCTCCCAGTATGCAGCCTTTAAGTTAATCCTCATGTGTTCAGACATTTAGCCCATGCTTGCCGTGTGAAATTTAGCCCATACTTGCCGTGTCTCAAGAGTCTCACTTGTCCAGAGGAGAAGCCTGGCTGTATAAATTAAAGGAAGAACCTGGGGCAGTCTAAATTCTCTTTGAACAGATTATTCAGTCCATTCTCGTTTTCGGTCCTGTGCCCCACACACTCTGGCTACTTCTAAATCCTGACTTTTGAAGGGCTTTATAGGTCAAATCTGTCCATTGGAACTGTTCTTATTGGAACCCATAAACTTTAGGCTTTTCTACTCTGCTAAGTCACTTGCCAATCCTGCATCTACTTTCTATCTTCTGAAAACTGCTGATACTTCTTGTCCTTTTTCCTCCTCTCCTATTTTCTTTTACTGTTAGTTTATAATTTTTTTACTCTTTAATATTACTATAGAGGAGTTTAGGGATAAAAATGTAAGTAAGTGCATATCTTCAACCAGCAATCATTAACTGGCATTATCTTATATTCTTATATTTTCATATATATATATATATATATATATATATATATATATATAATCTTATATTCTCATTTATTTTCCTGTAGACATTTAAACAAAGAACTTTGTTTTTGATGTGCATGTGTGTATTATTTTAACCACAAAATATAAATTTCTTGTTGTAAAACAGACAACAGAAAGGTCTTGAAGTTCCCTTTTAATGCAACAGAAATTTCTGTGTGATCTGCTCCATGCATAATCAATAGGTTATTTAATTTCCACATATTTTGTAAGTTTGAGCTCAAAATTATAAGAACTTTTGAGACAAAGAACAAGTCTTGATAGCACAAAATAAGAGAGAAAACTATGCCAAATCTTGTGAATTCTGCATGGATTCATATTGAAAAACATACAAAATCGTCTCATAATTGTAAGATTTTAAAAGTTTTAAATCTAAAGAAAACTTTCATAATTATATGTTCAGATCAGTACAATAACAAAACCCCCCTTTGTATCAATGTATTTATTCACTTCTCTCAGTAAGTCTCCAAAAAGTTCAGATTGAAGGACCCCATTATCGGTCACGTCAATTTTCAAAATAACAGGGTCTGATGTGTTACATGAAAGCTGTTATTAGCCACTAAAAAGTTGTTTCTGACAGGGGCTATATGGATTCAGGTCAACACAAGAACCCTCATTGCTCAACAAATAATAAGCATTTGGTTAAAAAAAAAAAAAGGTCGACAAGCAAATGAGAAAAAGATACTAGTAACATCTCGAAATTTCAATAAAAAGCTAAAATTTACTTTCACAATTTTATGGCATTTGAAGAAGAGCATAGATGCATATATCTGTTCTAAGAGTAAGCAATGGAGAATCTATTGTAGAGATTAGAAGGTGAAGGGTGGGAGAGAAATTTTGAGTTGCAGTTTAAAAAATCTGAAATGTTTTCTTAGATTCTCAGAGTTTTCTGTGATTTCGTTCTTTTGGAATAATAATATTGAAAATGGATACTTTCTCATTTCTAGGCTGCTTAGTCACTATCAGAAAGGCTAGAAACTGTACTTTATAATAAGGCAATTAGGTTACAATCAGCAGCATAGTTGCAAACACATAATAAATTATTCATACACTATATGTAAAGCCATAAAGATGTGAAGTGATGGAAGATGTGATCCCTAACATTATGGGGCTTATTGTCTCTTTTTGAGGACAAGGTATAAAGATGAAATGTAGCAGTACAAGGAAGCATTTGATAAGTACCTGAGGAGAGGTGTGGACAGTCTATGCACAGGACTTTGGAGGGTGTACTGCCTGTGTACTCTGGTGGGACAGCCTCCTGGAGATGGGAACTCTATCTGGGGCCTGAGAAAAGGCCAGGCTTACATAGGCTCACAGCCTGGGGGGGGGAGACCATTTTAAGTGGAGGGCCTAAATAATCAAAATTGCAGAGCTATGAGTATTTGTATATTTAAGAACTTGTATATTTCAGTAGCCTTAATTTTATGAGGTGAGAGTGTTGTGAGAAGGTGCAGTATAAAATGGCTTTGGGAAGATCTTGATTTGGGGCTGGATTGAGCAGGGACTTAAATGCCAGAACAAACATCCCAGCTTATTGAAAGATTTTTGATCAACAGCAGGATGTCAGCATTGTCAAGCATGAACCAAGAGGTGTTGCAATAAATGTTAGTCTGCTGCAGGATTGGGGTGGGGCAGTGCAGGAAACATGATGGAGACCAGTATGGGTACTGTTTTAAGCAATAGTCATTACGGAGGTAATGAATGACTTACGCTATAAAATTCAAATGATTGACCTTATTCACCCCAGACTATTGTCCTGAGTTCTACAAGAGTTGAGGGAGGCAGGACTCAAACCGCTGGTTTCAGCAGTCAGAGGAAGAATGGGAACAAGTCAGCATTCTCCTCTCCTTACTTTCAAATATGCTTCTGGTGATGATATTAGAGGAATGCCAGCAAGCACATTTAATGGAAAGAAGCAAATTTTAACAACAAAAATGCTCTGGGAGGTCCAAATACATTAATAAAAGCATGCACATTTGGGGGTGCCTGGGTGGCTCAGTCGGTTAAGCATCCTACTTTTGATTTTGGCTCAGGTGATGATCTCAGGTTCTGAGATTGAACCCTGAGAGGGCTCCCGACTCCGCCCCCCACCCCACCCCGCTCTCTCTCTCTCTCTAAAAAGAAAAAAAGGCATACATATTTAGTTGTTAGGACTCAGAAAAGTAGTTAGGAAAGCTTGGGATTGAATGATATTCTGTATTAGCCAATGATGCAGGAGTTGGAATAGTGGGGAAAGCTATATTTGAAACCAAGAATCCCTTTTTTTCAATGAACTCTGATTTATTTACAGCCAATATATACTGGGTTACAGTTTAAAATAACACCAGAAAGCATCATTCTATTTCTTATTGCCAATATCTAAATATGGATACCAATTAATAGGAAATGCTGAAAATTTTAAAAAAATTATCGTCATCCATGGCTTGTTTCCTGCTGGTGAACTTAATATTCTAGCCCTAAATATAGCTGTGTTTTTTTGTTAGGATATGCACAGATCTATGCAAATCTACATATAAAAACCGCACTGGTAAATTTATCCTGGTAACGTATGAAAATCAGCGGCAGCAAATTATATTGTTCAAGATGCCAAGATGAAGAAGTTGAGCAAATATAGATTTCAGAAGATAAGAAAAATCACAAATGCGCTCTATTTAACAGGTTGAATGAATCTTGCATATGTAGGAATGCAGCCCAGAACATAAGGAAATTCCTACCTACCAACTCCAAAATCCAAAGATATGATTCATCCTGCTATATGATGAACTTAAGGGAAGTAGATGGGGTATCAAATATACATCCGTGCCCTTACTTTCTTTTAGAATCTTCAACTATGGGCAACTTTGGGATTTGGATGATTATGGATCATAATTCAATAAAACACCATAGCTGGTGTTAACTCCAGTTCTTAGTTCTTGTCATTAATTATTCAAGAAAATATTTTTACAAATATTTCTGTGAGTGTGGAAAACATTACAACCATTGCTCTAAAAACAGATGAGGGAAATCTGATGGAATTCGGGTTGTTAAAATTTAAACTTTAAACACAAGATGTGTTTCTTCTCACTATATAGAAAGATTCACTAAAGATTTAATATAAAATGTTTAAATTTCATTGCTATTATATATTTTCATTGTTTCTTGACTGAAAACAGGTTTCTCATGTCTGTGGTCCAACAAAGGCCTTTATTTCACTTTTCCAAATCTTATCCTGACTGCCTTCTTAGTCCAGATAAATGTTTTATGTTACCTCACAATAGGTCTGCACTTTCTGCATTCTGAGCATTGCTGCAAAATAGCATTTTTTTTTTTTTTGGTTTTGGCCAAACTTTTTATTTAGTATTCTGTAGTTGCTTAACACACACTTAAATGGTCTTATTGGGGGAGGGGGAAGGGGAGGTTCTTGTAGATTCCCAAGGAAATGTCAGAAAGGCAAAATATGGCCAGCATTATCCATTTGCTTTTTTGGGTTTACTGGGTGAATATCCTCCTCAATACCTCCTATTAACATCCTGTATATCTCTCTGCATTGAAATTAATACTCTGGGCTACTCCTTCTAAGAAGCTTTTCCTGATTAACTCCATTCCCTTTTCAGCACCACAATGTTATACCTAGTACTTCTTTATATATGTATATGAATAGCAATATTATCTTGGTTAATTGCTCTCTTCTTACGGGTAAAGGAGGATGTGAAGCCCCAAGTATAGTCACTGTTGCTGGTCAAAAAACTCATATTAGGGCACCTGGGTGGCTCAGTCGTTAAGCATCTGCCTTCGGCTCAGGTCATGATCCCAGGGTCCTAGAATCAAGCCCCGCATCGGGCTCCCTGCTGGGCAGGAAGCCTGCTTCTCCCTCTCCCACTCCCCCTGCTTGTGTTCCTGCTCTCGCTATCTCTCTCTCTGTCAAATAAATACATAAAATCTTAAAAAAAAAAACCACCTCATATTAACTCTCAGCTGAAGAAGAAAGTTTGCTTCTGAACAGTAGAGAATTTTGTTTTAAGGTGATCCTTGTAATGTTCTGTAAGAGAAGGAAGGAGGGGAGGAGAAGGAAAGGGAAGGAAAAGAAGGATGGGAAAATAATTCAATAAGGAAGCCTCTGTGCTAATGTTAAAGTTAATCGAAACTTCAGGCTTGAAAGTCCTAATTTTTTTTTTAACCTTCTAAAGTTAGGACTCATCAGCTATGAGTAGGATCTAAGTTTGGCAAAATGAGTCTTCTCTCTTTCACACCCTTACTAGCAGATGCTAGAGGCAGAATTTTCTCAGTTGGTTACAACAATGAAAGATCAACTTCTCACTGACTTTATAGTTTTCCATGTACTGAAACCTCTTCAGGCAGCTTTTCCTGCTGTTTTCTCACTTCCCATTTGTTCCTTCCCTGCAGGTATCTCTTCCCATCTTGTGAGTGTTCCTTTCCTGTCTAAGAGCTTTGAACAGCGATCTACATTCACTCTAGGGGTTTAGGGAGGCAAAGAACAGGTTAGCTCTTTCAAGAGACCATGTTATTGCTGTTTTAGCACTCACCTGAAGGCCACCACTTCCTTTGTTTATAAAGCACATTTCTGTGGATTTTTAATTGGCATGGAGGCACACAGGTGCTGATGATATTGAAGGCTTGGAAACATTTAAGGAACACTGAAATGTCCTCTAATAGTTCCCCACTATTACTGCCAGGCATTTTCCCAACTACATGTGCAGCCCACCCCCAGTCCTGACACTGTCATTTTCCCAAGGTCAGAAATTCTGACTTGGATAGCATCTGTGCTTGCCTCCACAGATTTTAGCTTGTCAAGGACTGAATTGGGAGCCTGATCTCACTTTGATCCATAGTTCAAAATGTCTCCGTTAAATTTGTTACCAGAGATGCTGATAAAGTCTAATGTTCTTTCCTTTGTTCATTCTCTTGGAAGAGAACAGATCGTGAGAAAAATGACCAAAAAATGGTAGCAAGAGTTACTGTTAATGTTAATGTTATTGATGATGGACTTCATAGTAATTTTTCAGTTATGGAGAATGACCATAATTGGAGATAAAATGAAATACTAATCAATAGAAATTTTCTCTATAAATCTCTATAAATCTTTTCACTTTGAAGATAAGTGTCTCCCAGTCCATTATGAATTCTGCAACTTATTGTTAAATTTGAGGCCATACATACTGCAAAGAAGAAAGGAGGTAAAGTTTATGTATTCATTACCTAGTATATGCTACAACAACATTTAAGAGGTAGGGATTACTATCCTTATTTAACAGAAGGAAAAAAAAATGAGACTGAGTGCATTTATAACTCTATCAAGTTATTTTTTATTAAGGATAAAACTAGATTTCAAAACTGACTTCATGCCTTCTTACTGGACCTCATTGCCTCTTAAGAAAATTTTTTTGGTCACCTAATCGATCATTGCCAAAACACCGTACTTGGTATTCTTTAGGAGAATGTACTAGAATAAAAAATGGCAGACACAGAATTCATACAACTTATTTCAAAAATTTCTAAATGCTGTTCAGAAACCTACTCAGCACTATATAAGACCTTGACATGTCCTCTTAGGTGGTTTGTCAACTCTAATCCAAAATTCACAGTACCTTGCATTTATAGTACAGTTCTATTTGCCATGCATTTGGATGAAGAAGCTTTTAAAGATATTTTAGTTGTATTTTATCATCATGAGAGAATTTTTTTTTAAGTGATAAGATTTGTTTCTTGTCTTGTTTTATCCTGGCAAGTACATAGATCAATACTGCTTAGAATTTGTGGAGACAAATATAAATAAACCTCTAAGTCTAAATAAAACACCTTTAAGTACATGTACCTATTTCATTTGGTTTGCTTCCAGAGTGCTCTTTGCAGCTTTTGTAACACACAAGGCCAAGAGGCTACTGGTGGAAAGGTCGCTGTCTAGAAGAAAACATTAAAAAAACAGAGAAAAGTACTTGTCATCACATCATAGAGAGAGAGCACTTAGTTTCTTAGTCTCCTTTAGGAAGAGAGGATATTCTCCCCAGAAGTGTAAGGGAAGACAGAATTAGAAGGGGAAAGAAAGAAACAGTTCAATCATTTTTGGGGCAGTGTTGGAGAGATGAGAGTGGAGCAGTAGTACCTTAGATAATAGTTCATTCTAGAAATGGTGCTGACATTGCTGCAGCATCCCCCAAACCTAGTTCTATTTAAAGGATCTGCTCCCTTCCAACTTATTTTTTTCACTTTGCCTATAAAAAGGATGCATCATTATCAGAATATTCTTGTCTATTTATTGATGATTCTCCTCTTAAAAGTATCCAAAAATGACTTGAGAAGTCCTGTGAGAAGGAATAGCTTAATAGTTCCCCCTCGCAAAGTGGTTGTGCAGAGCCATAAGCCAGGGGGCCATTTAATTTATGTACGTTAGCATGTTCAATATGAAACTGGAAATCACAGAGAGAAACACTGTGGTATAATTTTAAGTTACAGGTAGATTTTTGTTAAGCTGCTTCAATAAAGGAATAATAAGATGACCAGCTATTTTCCTGCAGTGAACATAAGGAACTGTTGACATCTAGGGTTCTCATACACCTAAGAGATATTTATAGCTTTATGATCAGCCTGTTGGTTTTGGGCTTTGCGTCTGAAAACAGACACTGATAAAACTGCATCCTGACACTGTGTCCAGGATTGTTGTGGGAACTAAAAATCAAGTTGTGAGGAAACTTGAGAGGAATTTGGGTTGAATTATCTGGAAAAGAATGAGAGGGACCCTTATAATTGTCTTCAAATGGTTAAAGAAGTATCAAAAGTCAGAGTGATAAGACTCATCATTTATGGTTAACTTGAGGGTGGCAGTCCAAGATTCAAGCTGATGAATTTATCTGGAAGTTAAGGCTGATCAGCCTCAAAGGATTAGAAGTGCATCCAAATAAAATGGGTAGTGTTCTGCATAATGAAGTCCTATAGCTAGTGGTTTTCAAGCAAAGGTTGGATGGCCCTTTAAGAGTGAAGGGCTGTACTCAAAACTTGTACGGTCTCTTCCCTCATAATGATTCTGTGATTATATGAGTAAAGAGAGACTAAAGATCACACTTGATATGATTCTGTTGCCTCGGTTTATTTGAAATAACTTAGAAAAATACACTATACTACAAACGACTAGTTTATGCTCTACTGCTAAAAATCTGCCCCCACTGACAACTACTTAAATACTACACCATGCTGTATTTGACAATGGTTATATATAAATTCTCAGCATCAGGGCACTTGGAGAATCTCTTTACAGTATCAAAATCACTTAAACACTCTTGTGAAAAGGAGCAATTTTAATAAATTTTCACCAGTGGTTGCTCATAGTTAGAATCAAGGGAGTGACTTGAATTTACACAACGAATCTGGAAAGATTCCTACAAAAATCCAAGCAACCTAAGAATTAAATCTCATTAGACTACTAAAAAAAGTCACTTACTGTTATAGAAAATAGCCACATGATTTTGAGTACCCTCGTGCTTTAAAAAAATCAGTCATAGAAGAACTGAAATTTACTGTGAATCCTAAGGCTAAACTCAAATCTGACATGTTTGACTCCTCTCACTCTAAAATGTAGTAATTAATTTTCCCTGGTGCTGCATTGTCACTTAGCATGGATTGAAGCTTTAGTGTTTATTAACTGTATAATTTGATTTCTCCCTAGTTGAGTCCATGTTAATCATTCTCCATAAAGAGAGATGTATGTGTCTGGCTGAGGTCACTGAGAATAAGAGAAAAGGAAAAAGTAAAAGTATTTCATGTTCAGGAAAATTTTGAAAGAGCTCATGTAATTCATAGGAATCACCTTTTTTTTCTCCCCCTCTTCTGGTCTAAATTACCCAGGTAATTATGTAATTTCTCTGCCCCGTTTGCCAGTAGAAACAGGGAGTCAAGATGGTGGGAAAAGTAAAAGACTGTGAGTAAGAAAATATGAGCTCATGACCATGGGCATCATTCTCTATATTGCTTTTTCATTCAGTAATACAGAGGAGATATGACCATCTCTTTCCAGGTAATTGAATACTAGAGAAGTAAAATGGGAACTGTTACCTGTAATAAGGATGAATTTAGTCTTAGTGGTAAAGCTCTGTAGGGTACTGAAATAATGAGATTTCTGAAGATCCATAATAATTAACCATTTTCATCTGAAGAATCCTACCTTTGACTGAGGATTAGCACACACAGTTCAGAACTCTTTCCCATCACTTTAAGATACTTCCCACTATGGCCCAGGACAGCTTTTACAATATTATTGCCCAGATCCTGTACCCTGGCTACTCCACTTTGTCACTTGGTTTGTAGTACTCCCCCGGGACCCTTTCATCACCTCTGCCCGAGTGTAAGGAGCCTACATTTGCCTGTGTATATCTCCAAACATAATATTGGCTTATTTACCTTGCTCTAGACCTTCTCTCCGCTGGAACCTAACACCCCAGGCTCTGTACATGGAGCCACAGTACCTACGGGACGTTTCTTCCTATGCTACTTGTGCTCTTGCTTGTGTTTCCTGATGTCACGATTGGCTTCGGATCCTGGGCCTCACAGTCCTTCTGTGCCAATTGCTTTTCTAGACCCAGTGCACATCAGCATAAATCCTAGAGTCTAAATATATTCCATAACTAATTACTGGCATAAGTATCTCTTGACTATGACAAGCATCTAATAGAGCTTCTGAATTGAATTATTGAGTCAATAGATTTCATGTACATAAAATGAATGTATTGTGGTCACATGAGCTCTCTCTTTATAACTTGGTTTAACATTTCTTTTTGACTAAAATGGATTTCTGGAAAATATAACAGTTTTTGCAATATCTTAATGCTGGAAAAATGTTGATGTGTATCAGATTTAAACCATAAACAAAGAGAGGCTAGAGGAATTGAATAAGAAACTTGTGTTCAATTAGATTAATGACCAAAAGTAAGTATATCTTTATTTCTCTTAAGCTCCAGGGTACTTATTTTCTTCTTCGGTGGAAACAGAAAACAATATTTCTCCTGTGCACATGGGTAAATTATTCCTTCCCATGGGCCAAAATAAGTAAGAAAAAAAATCTTGATACACTAGTTTTGGGGGGCATAATTTGAGATGGGAAATATTACTGAGTATGAATTTGGGGGCTAGTAGTGTTTGACAGAAATCATTTCAGAGTGTTCTGGAGGCAAATGATAAACTGCTTATCAGTGTCTGAGAAAAAGACCTAAAATTGCAAAAGTTAGTTTTGGGGGGCAAAAGTCCCTTGAAAGTGGGAAGACTGTTCTGGTTCTGTTCTGGACTTTTGACCCCCCTCTCCTCTGTGAGATTGTTATACCCCTGAGGCTTACTTCTTAGATGAATGAATTAAGAGAAAAGTAAAAGTATTTATTTCCCACTCTTCAGGTTTTCAGAGATGAAAAAGAATTTCCACTTCATCCCTCCTCAGGAAAAAAGGATGGGAGAAATAAACCTCCCACATCTCTCCTTCCTCTTAGCCTCATCACTTCCACGAAGAATGACTTATTTGATGGATAAGTTTGGAAAAGAGGTTGAGTGTGCTCAGATCAGCCATTCCTCTCCTCTTATTTGGAGCCAGATTATCTGCAGAATGCATAGGATCTTTACTACTCCACAGGGTGAAATTGGAGGCACATGCTATACCTTCTTTATATCAATATTTATGTGGATATTTTATAAAGATACATTCATATTTTATATTGTTATCTTTTATAAAAATATACAACTCAACAGAATTTATGCCTGGTAGCTGAATGATACTGGACTGGAGAATGGGGAATGGAAAAAGGAGGACCAGGGCAAGTATTGGAGAGAAGTCTATACTACCCAAAGGGCCCACCATGCCCACAGCCCGCTTTTGAGGAATGCTGAGTTGGGACCCCAAATCCCTGTCCACTGCTAATTGGACAATAAATATAAACCTTATACTAGATAAGGATCAACAGAACCAGTTAGATCCTGTCTCTTGCCCAGGTTGAACACAGTACATTTCGATAAATTTAACTGTATGTCACTAAAATATCCATATCCAAGTCATTTATGGTATTCTAAATATGTCTCGGTTCCTGGAAACTGGAAAGTGCCTAACTATTTCATGAAAATTAATTAAGATTATAGTTCTTCAAAATAATGAAGGCCATCACTGTAGAGGATAAAATGATAAGTAAGACATGATTATAGACTTCAAAGACTGTGTAATCTGATATGCTGTCAATACAAGTAATTACATCATGAAGTAGAATGTGTCTATAACCTTAGTAAAGATAAAACAAAACAAAAAAAACACACCACTTTTGAAATTAAGGTCACATCCTGTTGTGTTATGATGAAAGGCTTAATAGGGGAGTTGGTATTTTAAGTAGGCCTTATAAGACAGAGAAGATTTAAGTAGGAAGAGATATTAGAGGGAATTGTGGGTGAAGGTACAAAGTGAACAAAAGAATTCCGAAAAGGAATATTTAAGAAATGGTGAGTAGGTCTGTGGAGCCACAGTGGATTGCATTTGCATCTGTGTGTATGTGTATAACCTAATTATGCGTGATTATGTGAGAGTGTGCATGTGCAAACGTGAGTGTGTGTAAATATGCGGGTGTGTGAGTGTGTGCACGTGCCCCTGGGAAAATCACTGTGGGGTGGTGAGGCAGTGGAGTGGGGTGGGCTAGAGAGAAGATGAGAGTCATGGGGCACTAAGGCAGAAACAGCTGAGATGATGAAGTACCTTGGGACCAAAGGGGCATTCTTTTGACTATAACACCCACCAGTACCCAGGACTTTTGCACAAGCCAGGGAGACAGTGTGGGTGATTGAAGATTTAGACTTGCATTGCACAAGAAAAGATGAAGGATGGAGACACACATGTGCTGACAGCTTTACAGACATTATCTCATTTCATTCTCATTACAATCCTTTAGAGGGAATCTTCTTACACAGGGGGAGAGAAAACTGTCACTGAGCAATTAAGTGACTTGCTAAAGGACAGGTAGGACCTGGATGGAACTTCTACTTGTCTTATTCCTAAGCTACTGGTTTCTCCCCAACATTAGAGACTTGCAAATTTTAATTGCTTGCATACTTTCTTCCTTGGTTTGCCTTATTACTACTTGTATTAGTCTCTTATTATTTTTCTTGCAATTAACTTACACTTTAAATTTAAGTTATAATTACTTATTTTGAAAAGGAAATTCATATCACTATTTGATATACTGGTTATGCTTTTTTAATAAAAATTTAGAATTCTTATATAACATAGAATCCTCTAGCTAGCACAAAAGGCTAAGAAAAAGCCCACTCTCCCACCCCTCCCAAAGATTCTGGCCTGGCTTTGCTCTGAATGAAGACACAGGGCTTGGTGAGCCAAACTAAGACTGTATTTTAGTCTCTACCTCAGACAAGTGCCTTGGAGCAGGGTACAACCTACATAGCTTTATGTGGTGGCCCTGAATATACCCATTAAATTAAAAAACAACAACAACAAAAAAACCCAACCCTGCCTGACCATGTACCCCCAGAAATAATCTAGCACTCTTTTGGAAATACTGCATTTCACAGAATAAGAGGGGGCCCATCAGTTGTCTTGATATCTGTGAATTCGCCTTTTAGACTCTTACTTATGTATGGGAACATTTAATGAGGCATGTGTCATTTCACAGAATGGATGTCCTGGATGTTTAATGCATCTTTAAATGCGTGTTAGATGGATAGATTTACACACTTGGGTATGTAAATGCTGCTTCTTTGGTCCCTGAATCTCCACTGTATAACACTGATGATAACAGCTCAGCTATCCCTGGACCTGCCCCTTGATATGATTATATCATGACTCCATGATTCATTTACTGCATATTTTATCAGAAGTTTCAGTATTTCATCCATTCAGAGCCTCAACATTCCCACAGACTCAGGAGGGAGTTTTTTGAATGCGACTTTTGGAATCTGGCCCTTCACCACTGCTTTTACCCTACTTACTGTATTCCTACTTAGCTCAGACCCTGGCAATTACTTTCTCTTTAGACGGTCATGCAAGAAGCAAACAGTATTTTTTTCTGTTTTTGAGTGATATCAAAAATAAAGTAAATCTGATTATGATCATTACTTTTTTTAAAGAAGACAATGTGTTACAATAGAAAGAGTAAGGACTTGGGAATAAGACACACTTTGAATCTAGCATTTGATGGTTTCTAACTGTGCAATCTTAGCTAAGTTAATTTACCTTTCTGTCTTCCTTTTTTAAATGTGGATAATACTTTTACGTTTTTTCCGTGGGGCCAAAAACCATAAAGCATCTACGGCACAAGGTGGGTGCTCAATGAAAAGAATTTTTCTCTTTTCATAATAACTTTAAATTTTGTTAAAAGTGAAGGGAGATAAGCTATTCAAGGGTTTTGAAAAATACTTTTGATGTGCCACTGGATCCTATCCAACTATTTGGTATCTGATTATCGAACTAACTGGCTATTTCCTGCTTGCTATCATTTCAAGCAACACCTCCTGCCTAAATAAAAAATCAAATAAGGGACTATGATTTTACATTCTTGAATCATAAAATGTAGTATTTTTCTTCGCTGGTTGCTAGGGTCACAGCCTCAGTGCAAAGCAGGATCTGCTGTGGCAGGGAGAACAACTTTGCTTAAGAAACTGACGTGTAATCAAGTCTCCTAAGCAACTGACTGCTGCCCGTACAGGTGAAGAAGATTTCTAAGAGAGGATATGTTCCAGGGAAAGAAAGAAATTACACTCAACTATGGCTGTGCGATTTACATTTTAGACTCTTTGATGACTGTGTTTAGTTCCTAAGTGGAATGAAGGAAACGCTTGTGTCAGGAAGACAGAGGAGGCAAACACAAATCAATATTGCAGAGGATGCTCAAGGAAATGACTTTTGTCCTTCGTGGTATTTTTGATCTGTAAATGATGCATCTTAGCAATTTAACTCTCTTCCTTTAGAACAAAATAAATATCCCAAAACTGGATTTGAGAAAGCTAGAAGTGAAGATGGAAAATTTTAAGAAATTAAGCACTACAAATGAGCCAGCAGAGTGTATTGAAACGACCGGGTGAGAACATACAATGATGAATTATTTTTAATTAAATAACTTGTAACCATTTGCTCAAGTGATATCTTCAGATTCAAACCTCTAATTTTAACAGGTACCTACTTTGATTCAAGACAAATAAATCCACACCACAAATAGACAAACTTTTTGAGAACAACATATTGCCCAAATTAAAAGTCCTACTGTAAAAAGTGTAATTCTGTTTGCTGCTTTTGAGAAGGTGCAGAATAAATAATATCCTGGCTTCATTTGTAAGACTTTCCTCAGAGTTGGGATTTTGGGGGAAAAAAAAAAGTGTACCAATGAGCAGATCAAAACGTTGAGTTTAGCTTCTGCTAGATGTTCGCTAGACATTCTTTCACTTCAAGCCATCTCACCATCTCAGGATAGGATAAGAAAATTGGCATTTAAGCATTGGAACTGAGCTCACTTTCTTCTCTCATTTGTGTAATCCTTAGAGTCTTAAAGCCACAAAGGACCTCAGAAATTATATTATTTGCTGGTAAGTATCAGAACTAGATGAAAGTCCCAAATCTCCTAAATCTTATTGCATCTTTTAAAACATTTTTATTCTCCTAGAGTGGACAAATTATGCACTCTTGTCCTACTGACCTTATAGAGATCATCATGTAAACAAAATGTCCTCCCTTTTTTCTTCCTTTCTTCAACATCTGGAGCAGGCTATGATTACTTTTATTGATCCCTTAGACTGATGTATGCATCTAACATAAGAGTCTAGGGAAGTTTTCTCTTTTGAAGAGGTTGTAACGGGGTCTCCATTATTATTACCTGACTGACATCCCTTTCTCTTTTCTGATAATAGGAATCACCTTGCCCTGTGATGTTAAGTTGACTAATCACAGTACTTCATCCTCCTAAACACAGTGATTTAGAAAAGGGAAAGGCCCTGTTTCAAGTAGGGACAATCAGCATCCATTTTGGAGGACTGAAGTGAACCTCAGAGAAAGAGTATGTCTCCTTCTGAGATTGAATATACTGACGACTGAAAAAGTCTGCAGAGGCCTACTGACATCTCTCCTAACCATCGCAGGGGGCATGGCTGGGAGGGAAGCAATAACATAGAAGAAAACAAGTCAGAAAAACAGTAGAAATGGAAAGACAAATTCCTGATGGGTTCACCTCATTTGTATCATTGGATTCTGCTGATCCCGGAATGAGCACATCCTTAGATTTTCCAGTTCACAAGCCAATACCGTCCCTTTTTTTTCTCCCTAAGCCAGTTTGAGTTGGGTTCTTGTCACTGGTTTAAAAGAGTTTCAATACAATATTATTCTTTATTTGCATCCTCAAATTTTCTACAGCTAACTGCACTTGTTATTATGCCCAGTCATCCTTCTCTATAACTTTAAGATCTAAGGAAACATGCCTCTTCTTTTCTCTTTTCTTTTCTACTTAAAAATTTCAGTAGTGTGTATTGTGCCCTGAGGAATTACTTTTGGTCTTCTGCTGAAATCCATACATGTTTTCAGAGATTCTTGTTCTCACAGCCGAGTGTTCCCTTTCTCCACAGATGAGAAGTCCACCCTACTCCTTCCCTTGCAGCCCACTCATGCATGTGACTAGCCAAAGAAGATTCTAAAGTGAAAACCCCAAATGGGTTTTATTTCCCAGGATAAAATGACTAGAAGCTGAGGAACAAAGAGCATTGTTGTGGGTGAAATGATGCCCCCCTCAAATATATCCATGTCTGAACCCCCAGAATGTATGAATGTGGCTTATTTAGAAAAAAGGATCTTTGCAGATGTAATTAAGTTAAAGATCTCAAGATAAGATCATCCTGGTTATTCAGGTCTGCTCTAAATCCAAGGACAAATGTCCTTATAAAAGCCAGAAAAGAAGACATAGACACACAGAAGACTGTGGACTATGTCTACAGGACTATGTCCAAGGAATGCGTGGAGCGACCAGAGCTGGAAGAGGCAAGGAAGGACTCCTTCTTACCGCCCCCAGAGAGGGAGGATGGCCCTTCCCATACCTCGATTTCAGACTACTATCTCCAATACTGTATGAGAACAAATTTCTGTTTATGGTAATTTTTATGGCAGCCACAGGAAATGAATACAAGTGTATAAAACATAAATGTGAAAACCAATTATTTCAGAACAAATGAATGGATTAGGTTGTTATTTTTGTCACTGAGGTTCCCAGTATGGGACACAGCCCTGGTCTGCCCTTGGACAGAATTAATTCTGGAGCAAGAAGAGGGAGGGCAAATGGATGCAAAGCAAAGATGAAAGGGAATACCTCCAGTCAGAGTGCGGGAAACGTTTTCAAATGTAAGCAGAGCCTTATTTGGGGATCTCTTCTTTCTCAAATTCTTCATGAGAAAAGAAATATTTTCTCTTCCAATCAAACTGGAATATTTTCTTGAGGCAGTGATATATAGTAAAATGTGCATGAACTCTGTAATCAGGCAGGCCTGGGTGCAGATTACAGCTTCAGCCTCAGCTCTGGGATCTTGAACTGTCTCTGATCCAATCAGAGCAAATGAGACTTCTGATCAGTCTGAGAAAGAAACCCTTGTTCTCCTCTTACAGATTCAAATGTGAGAAGAATGTAGTGTTAAGAGTCATTGATTTATCTTCTGACTCTGAAACGACATCTGGTCTTAGAATAAGGCCAACCAGAAAAATTGAAACCCAGATTGGGAGAGAAGTAAGACACTGGTTACATGATTTAAGGTTTCCAATTCTGTTCTGTGGTGTCCTCCAGACTTTTTAGTTACAAGACCCAGTAAATTACATTTTGTCCAAGACACTTTACCCAAAGACTGTTGATACACAACGTAAAGTCACTTAATATAATTCTTGAAATGTAGTACATACATTATAAATATTAGTATCTTATTAGCCTGGAATTCCATCAATGAATTTCCAAAGAAAGTGTCTTAAAGTAGTGGTTTTTCAGCCTTGGCTGCACATTAGAATCACCTGAACAGTTTTTAAAAGCTCCTGAGGACCAGTAGCATTCTATACTGATTAAATCAGTCTCTAGGAGAGAGACTCGGGCTTTGCTATGTTCTTAAAGCTCCCCAAGTGATTCGAATGTGCAGCCAAAGCTGAGAACCACTGTTTTATGGCTCACAAACAGATTTGAGGGGAAAGGGCAGGGGAGGGGGGGGAGGTGGGGGTGGGGGTGGGGGGGAAGGAAGGTTTTTACTTTAAATAGCAACCCTAAGTATTGCCTATTTATTGTGTCAAGATTTTGAAGTTCACTACCTCTGTGGAGACAGCTTCTAATCTTATTTTTGTTCCCTCTGGCAAATTGTTGCTAGTTTTCTTTAGCAGAATTGAGAATATCTTTTTAGCCTTGGTAGGCTATGCTCATTTATTTTTATTCTGTGAAAAACCCTCCAAGCTTTTGAGCTCGTTATTTTATTAGGGACTAATAAATTTAACTTAACCATACACACTTCTAAAAAGCTTAGCGTTCCATATGAGGCAGGCCAACAGACTGTGTTATCTTTAAAGCTTTCAGCTTAGCTTATGAAATGTATTAGTGTTACATTAATATCCAATGTTAAATTGTGTGCAAATTATGGGGTTTTTTTTTATGTTTGTTTTTAGATCCCAGCCTCTGTGACCATATAATACTGAAGATCACTTATCATGAACACTGGAAACTTCTAGAACAGTGGGAATTTGAAGCTAGCATGTGGCAAAAGAAAGAATTCTGAGTGTAGGGTCATAAAACAAGTTTTTATACCACTAAGTAGCTTTGTTTGTCAACTTGAACTTCAGTTTTTCTCATTTGTTAAATTGAGTAATATTTCCATCTATAAATCTTATGGGATAAATAAACCATAGTTATTTGCATGAATAAGTTTTGTAAACCAACCATAAGGATAAAATATAAGTTAGAATTTTTGGAAAGAGTAGGATTACTATACATATGAGTTTTGCCTGCATGATTCAAATAATAAAGATGGTTAATAAATAGTAAAGTAATGCTTATCCAAAAAGTCATGCCTTCTAGATCAAAGAAGAATCAAACCTGCAAAAAACATCTGGGTCTATGGTACTCTCTCATCTTTTCTGTTTAACATCAGTGTGCCAAAGGGAAAGTACTTTAATATTTGTAGGCATCTGTAGGCCAGGCAGTTTTAAAACATCACTTATTAGTTTCACATTATTTTTTTGACTACCTGACTGTACGAGGCACTTCTCATTTAAACCTCACAACAACGAGATGAGGAACCCAAGGCCAGCTCAGGGATATTAAGAAATGTAAGGCTATGTTGCAAATCAACGGCAAAACTAGAATTTAAAGTCAGGTCTAACTCTCTAGCTATTTGTCTGCAATGATGTTACACTGATCCCCAGTTCTAGCACAAAACAGGTTTTCATCTAAAAAGGGGTAAGAAACATTGATGATTGTCACACGTTTCTCCCCCCTACCAATTGCTTGTTTAGAAGGTACAATTCAATGCAGGAACTGTGCTGGTGCAGATTTCTTGTTCACCCTAGCCAGACCCTTAGTCAGATTTTAGTTTGTCATCATAGCATCTCCCTACTCTCATTACCAGAGTAGTACTGCTTTTTAAGGGACACTGGCCTCCATAAAAGGATGGGATTTAACAAAATGTCTACCTTCTTGTTCCTAAGAAACAATACTTCTTTAAAGAGTTTTGGATTTTTTTTTCTCCCTCAAGCGAAGTGGAATTACCAGGTCGAATAACTGAATGCTTTTAACTCTTAAATTTGTTTTAGGGACCATATTGTGAACATGAAATGTTTTATTCTTTAGGGACCATACTGTGAACAGGAAATGTTTTATTCTCTCAGTTTCACAACAAAGATATTGGAGGCTTAGGAATTTTCAGATAATGGAAGAAACATATTTCAGAATAAGTTACAACCATTTCTTTTACCCACAATCTCCAGATAGTCCTACTGGCGTCCAAGAAGTGTAGAAAATAATTTATCCGATAGAAATCCTCCTCCATTTTAACAGGAATGGAATCATAATGCTAAGGTGGCACCGTCTGAGAATCTTCGAAAACCTAAGGAAATGTGGTCCCTCCCAAGCTCAGATACTTATTATGTCTCTTTGATCCTCAGGTAATAAATTGAAATTGAAAATAATTTTGTCTTCATGTTCTAATTATGCAATTTAATTCTTTTCCTTAAATGTGATGATTAATGTGGAAACCTTTCCAGGAACTTTTGGGAGGAGAGGAAGTTTTTTTCTATTTTTTCAAAAAAAGACTTGTAGAAATCTTAGATGAAATGCAGTCTTATTTTAGATTCACCCAAAGGAAACCAGTGCTTTATTTAAAAAACTCATGTACACAGAAACACCTGGCCCAGAAGATGATTACCATATCAACAATGTCACAACAAACTATTCAGAAGAAATGCTTTATGAATATATGAACCATGTTTCTGCCTTTTCCACATTTAGTGGGCCTGCAATCTTAACATGTGTCTCAAAACCATCTTTTGATTGAACTAATTCCTCCCCCCCAGTTAAGGCATTAAAATAATCTATGAATTTGCTCCTCATAGCCACCAAGTTCCCCATGCTTCTAAGTATCTTTGTTTTTGGAATTGAAGAATGTACCATTCCTTTTGAAATTTAGATTCATTAACAAAGTGGTTTCAGACTTATTGACTCCTATTTGGAGAACAAATGTATATTTTATTTATTTATTTATTTATTTATTTATTTATTTATTTATTTATAAGTGGGCTCAGGTCTTGAACTCATGACCGTGAGATCGAGACCTGAGCTGAGATGAAGAGTAGGATGCTTAACTGACTGAGCCACCCAGGCACCCCAGGAGAACAAACTTATAAAGTGAATATACTGGCAGTAACTTCTAAGTAGCTAAACATAAATATAGAAAGGAATTTGTAGGGAAATGCAAAAGGGAGAATTTGTTCTTCATTGAAACAACCCAAAATAAGGTATTAATGACCTTACTACTAGAGTCATTCTATGAAAATTACTGAAGAAGAATTAGTGAATTTCAAAGAGGTGCCATTGCTGACATAAACTTGTACAGAAATTGTGCCCCTTTACTCATTATATTCCTCATTTTGAATAAAATATTTGCTTTTGCATTCATTTGTCCAACTACAAGAAACAAATGCCCCATTCTCTGCCTTCTCTACTCCACATTTGTCTGTAAGCACGGTTTCTTAAGCCCAAGTATTCCTTAGAATTCTCCCATTTGGATGTAGGGGTTCAGCTGGGTATTTGAATTATCCAAGATAGTTACAAATACAAAAAAAAATTAGTCTTCTATTAGGCCTACATTTATTAATATGTCTCCTCAATACAACTCTTCTCATACATGGTAGTCAAATCATAGAGGGTTAGCATAGTCACTACTTGTGGGACCCCACTAAGGTTTTAGAATTTATCCCACTCACAATTTTTGTAAGCTGTGTCTATCCTATTTGTTCATTTATCTAGCAATCACTTTGGACATGAGTGAGTCCTTGTACTAAAGGAGTCAATAATTCAGCAAATAAGGCAGCTAACATATGCTTATGAAGTACTATAATATGAGCTAGAACCTGATAGTTACATAAAAATATAAAATTATGCTGAAGAGATTTGCATGAAAAGAAGATGGGAAAAGGATTCAGCGTCGATGTTATTTAAGCTGCTCCTTGAGGGATATTTAGGAATTCATTAAGGAGAAAAAGAGAAAAAAAATGGTTTGACCAATGCTATTGGGCAAGTGTGAGATACATCTGGGTTATAGAAAACAGTGGGATTTGTATTGTGTAGATGAGTCAGAAAAGTGTGAGAATAGATGGAGAATTACCTTGGAACCAGATCAAGGAAAACCTTGCACCAAGAGGAATAGCTTTTGTTTTTATGTCTCTTATTTTAAAATACCTGTTACTGAGCACCGACTACGTACCAGGTACTAAGAGAGCTACGTTATTTGTAAGATATCTATCAATTCTCATAATGATTCTTTGAGATAGATATTATTCTATTTAATAAGTGACAAAACTAATATTCAGATAAACATTTTGCCCAAGTTAGTTATAAAGCTGTTTGGTGACAGATCTTGAACTCAAACCCGAATTTACTTGTCTCAAATGGCTGTTCTTTCCATTGCACCATACTCCTGGATATTGTTCTTCAGGAAATGGAGGGCTGTTGAATACTTCTGCAGGAGGGCATATCATGACCATAACCATTCTCTTACATGACCACAGCTATGCACCAAAGAGGATAATGTCAATCATGTGGAGGACGAGGAGTAAAGGTTTTAAATAAATGTAGCCCTGAGGCAAGGAAAGTTTTACCCAGAAAGATGACAGTAGAGAATAAGTCAGAGAGGTAATAAGAATACACAAAAAAATATAACTTGTGCTTTGAATACTTTAAATAGAAATAGATTTTGGATTCTGATATGGTCTAGTAAGCTACCACTACACCAACACTCCTGCAAATAAGAACCACAAAGTTTAGACAAAATACAAAAAGTCTGAAGGCATTGGAAAGTGAAGAAAGGCAGGCAAAAGTAGAGAGGATTTAACACTTGGAGGAAGACAATGGCACAATGCAAGTGGCATATAAAATTAGAATAAAAACCCACTGAATTTCTGGTCAGAAGAATAAGAGAACAGGGCTGAAGGCAACAATAGATGTTGGGAAGTAAAGGAAGACCACAAAAAGGAGACAGCCAGAGGGGAATATCCCCAAATTCTGTGTATAAATCTGCCTAAATCTCTAGCTGTGGCATGAACCACAAGAGCTGACTCCAAGTAGTAGAATGAAGAATTAAAGAACCAAATAGAGATTTGAGCTACTGCTCAAGAGACAGAATTTGACTCATGGTTTGAATCCAGTGAAGTTAACTGTCTACTAAAACTAATAAATAAATGGGAGTGAAATCTTCAGAGTAGATTCTGTTATCTTCAGAGTAAAAATAACAGAATCCTAAGTCTCCACGATATAAAAATGACAATATTCAGGGTAAAGCCCACATATGGAGATTCAAGAAAAAAATTACTCATTTGGAAGAGAAAAACAATCAACTGAAAACAACCTTGTAATAACTCAGATTTTAGAGCTAGCAGACAGGTTTTAAAGCAGCTGATATAACACTGAATCATGGGAATAAAAATATCCTTACAACAAATGAAAAGATAAGAAATATCAGCATAGAAGTAAAACAATTTTTTTAAAAAAAGAACCAAATGAGAATTCTGTAACCAAAAGACAAGTATCTGAAAAATAATACCCACTGGACAGGTTAATAGCAGATAAAAATGGCAGAAAAATGACCAGAACCTTAGGAATTTGTGTTACTATTTCAAAACTTTTAACAGCCAAAAGAAAATGTGTGAGATCTATGTGATGGAATATTACACAGCCATAAAAAAGGATGAAATCTTGCGATTTGTGACAACATGGATGGACCTAGAGGGTATCATGCTAAGTGAAATAGATCAGACTGAGAAAGACAAATACTGTATGATTTCACTCATATGTGGAATCTAAAGAACAAAAGAAATGAGTAAACAAACAAAAAAGTAGAATACAGAGAACAAACTAACAGTTGCTAGAGGGAAGGGAATAGCATGATGGGCAAAATCGGTGCAGGGGAGTGGGAGACACAGGCTACCAGTAATGGAATGGATAAGTCACAGGAATAAAAGGCACAGCATGGGGAATATAGTCAATGATATTATAATAGCATTGTATGGAGACAGATGTGGTCACATAGAATAATGTATAGAGGATGCTGAATCACTGTGTCATACACCTGAAATGAATGTAACACTGTGTGTCAACTATATTCAAGTACAATTTTTTTTTAAGTTCTAATATCCATACAATTGTAATCCCAAAAGGAGAGGAAAAAGAAATTGGAGGGTGCCTGGGTGGCTCAGTTGCTAAGTGTCTGCCTTCAGCTAGGGTCATGATCCCAGGGTCCTGGGATCGAGCCCCGCATCGGGCTCCCTGCTCAGTGGGAAGCCTGCTTCTCCCTCTCCCACTGCCCCTGCTTGTGTTCCCTCTCTTGCTGTGTGTCTCTCTCTGTCAAGTAAATAAATAAAATCTTTAAAAAAAGAAAAAAGAAAAAGAAATTGGGTCAGAAAAAATATTTGAAGAAACTATGGCTGAAAATTTCCCAAGTCTGGGGGAAAGATACATAAATTCAAGAAGGATGAAAATGAAGAAAACCTTATATAGGCACTTCATGGATAAGCTGCTAAAAAGCAAAGGTAAATACATTTTTCATGACAGACTACATCAGAAACAATGTAATTGAGATTACTTGCTTAAAATCAGCATTGCAATTATGTTGAAAAATTGAAGTGGCAGCAAATGTGAACAAGTCTCATTTATTTATTCCACATACATTTCATGGTATCTTCCATGTTTCAGGCACCATACTAAGTATTGGACAAAGAGTGATGAACAAAATGAAGTTTTTGTCTTTCTGAATCTTACATTCTTGTGGGAAATTAAAGATTTACTTTTCAGTAATTCTGCTTGAAGTCCTTACATATATGTTGGGTCAGCATAGCTTGAAATATACTCAAGGTGCTATTATATTTAGGCCTTCCCTTACTCCAAAAGTAACTGAGCACTGATCTATATAAAATGATTATTTAGATTCTCTTGGTAAATTTTCTACATTTAGAAATAGGTTGATGAATGGAGTGTTACACAAAGAAAAGCCAGCTGGATCTAGGTAAAAACTCACTGGGTAATGACTCCATTAACGGCCTCATCCGGAAACCTGGCCCTCTGCTCTGAATGACCAGACATTTCTTGGTATCCATGGCTTTTGTGTTCTGAGTGTTGATTTATGTTAACTAAATGTCAAACAAAATTGGGGTACTTATTTATTAATTTACAATGGGAAATAATACTTATATAGACTAGAATAGTCACACTGGCAGGATATCCTCCCTGTGGGAAAGCACATAGGAAGCCAAATCATAATCAGAAACCCATTTTAATTTTCCACAAGAAATCACTGTGATAGCAACAGGCAATATTCAGAGTATAGATCCTCAGTGCCCTTTCTTCCAGAGGCAGACATCATAAAATATAATCAGAAGGTAGCTTGGTGGGCAGAAAGTCAGAAAAGGGAGTTAGATGAATGGAGGTTCTAATAGCATCAGGACAAGATAACCTGATGAATTCATCTCACTATCTCACAATGGTCTTGTTATTGATACGGAAATACTGAAAGTGCTCAGCCTCACTTCCCACTGGACTGTGCTTGCGTGGGCTCTGCCACCATCTGTGCACTCACGCTCCCTTTTCTCTTCTTCTAATTATTTCCACGTCTGCACATGCATGCTTTGGAGATATTGTCACATTCAAAAAGTTACATTGCAGTCCTGCTGGCATGAGAACTACCTGCTCTCTTTCAGCTGACTTTGTATTTCTTGGCTCTTGAACATGTCAATTTGATAGTGTAATTCCCAAAAGATTATCTTATTTCCCTTACTTTCGTAGTTGGTTCTTCCCAAATTCAGATGTTCTTTTAGACTGTCCCATGCAAATAATACATAATAACCATATCAGTAATCATCATCAGAGATACATAATTGGAAATGATTTGAAGTTACATTCTAAAATGTCTACTGACTTCTGGGTATTGTGATTCTATCTTTCCTGGACTTCTTTTTTCTTTTAATCCATATATTCATAAAGCTTAAAAGTGATCTTAGAGATCATCTGACTCAATAGCTTCTTTTATATGAGAGGAAGGTTCTGCCCCAGAGATTTTTAAGCCATATAATATGTAAGTTGTACATAGTGGAAACTAAAGTCGGGGTCCACTGACTTCAGCCTCCCCTATTCTCTGCTGCCTTTGCGGCATAAGACTTTAAGAATTAGATTTCCACAGAGATTTACCCTGTATGCTACAGGCTGGTAACTTCATCTTTTGAATATTTTACCATAGGGTAAGCACATGAAAAGAAGTAAGTTCAAGTTAGTCAATATTGCTGTTAAGTATTGTGAATTCAACTTATCTGAAATAAATTGCTGCTGTATCACAAATAATAAGGAAGGGAAGAATTTCTCCTTTAATTAATGCAAAGCAACCTGTATTACTTGATTCTGGATTTTTTTCCCCTAGCAGTTTTCACATAAAAACCGTGTTCCTGTAAATAAGACCTTTAACTATTTCAAAGAGATGGAGTGATTCAGATGAAATCTCAGCACAAATTAAATAATCAAAACCAGGATATGTATAAATTATGGAAGAAGGTGAATATTTATTTGAGCTATAAATGGCAATCTTTATATGAACTTTGAGAACGAATGGTAGTTCTAAGAAGAAATTAAAACATAACAGTAGAAATACCCACTATTTGTTTCTCGTAAGACTGAAATTCAGTTGATGCCCACACATGACACTTCTCTCGTAAGTAAGATTGAAATTCAATTGATGCCCACACATACTGTAGAATTTAAGGTTGATAAAAGAAACTTTTTTTTTCTAAATTGTACTGGCAGTAAAACACTCAAGATTCCACCCCCCCCAATCTTGAGTCTTTGTCACATTATGGGGACCTCAGGATAGAATGGCTGGTCCAGTTTAGCCCATTTGTATGCCTCAAGGGAGTCACACTTAAACAGTCTTAGACAAGTTCATTACATTATAAACAGCCAGCACAAGGGAGGCCAAATTTCTTTTAGTATCTATGTCTATATATCTCTTTGGTTACACACACACACGCACACACACACACAAACATGTGACTTTCTCATTCTGTTCTATCTATTGTGTCTATAAAACAGGATGTTCACCTACTTGTTTTTAATATTATTTATTTTCTTATCTCCTTTCTTCTCCAAGATGTAAATAATTCCCATTCCTTTAACTAATGACTTATGCCAGATTTCCAGCTCTTTCATGCCCTAAAGAAGATGACCAAGCTAATCATAACAATAACAACTTAATGAAATATTATTTTAAAAAGCAGAATTTAGATAATATTCAAATGAGCTAGTTCTAGTTTAAAAAATAGAGTTAAGGACACTTGGTCAAACCTCTGGCATAAAATAGTGTTTTCTAAATTTTTCTAAGTGGCCTTTGATTTAACGCAATTAAGTGTTTTTTAGATTAAAGTCAGGAATTCAATAATGATAAGAAAGTTCTATCCTTTATATGTATACTTAATAAAATAAGACAATAATGATGCCCAAGGTTACAACAGAACTTGTTCTGAGTCAGCTTTTCTGATTTATAAATATTCTATTGATAGTTAAGTAAATTTTCCATGAAAAAAAACCTCATAAAATATACTACATCAGGAGAAGTGTCATTTAGAATTTTTTTCATTTTTTTATTTCACCTGGTGTGGTCAAATGTACTGAACTCGGGGAAGTGAAGTAAGTTAAGCTGCTATCCACTTCCTCTTTCAATGTGAATCTAGAGAGAGCAAGGTTGTGTTTTGGAGATAGGCCCTAATGACACTTGCACAGTGCAGAAAACTTGTGTCAAAGACAGCAATATTATGAGCTTATAGCCAAGTGTGTGATAATATTGCATTTAAAAGTGAGAAGAGTCAGAGTTTACTAATGGAAGTGAGTGAAATGGTAACATAGCCAATATTTTACTGAGTACAGATAATTTCACTCTGGAAAAGATACTAGAGCACCTTATGCTATGACAAATATCAAGTCAAAACCATAAAAACGCAGTATTCATTCCAATGCATATTTAATCTAAATGCAAGGCATGAAACGGTATGAGAATCAAACTTCATGCACATACTTTCTCATTCGTTTATCAAACTGACATATTTTGAGTTTGATGTGTCAGACATTGGAATAAGTTCTGGATAATATAACACAAGATTATAAACTCTGTGCCTTGAGTAAGCCCACAGTTTAGAAGGATGAGTAAGTAGATATTATAATACACTATCCCATGCACTTTTTAAAAGATTTATTTATGTCAGAGAGCGAGAGAGCACGTGTGTGTGCGTGCACAAGTGGGGGGAGGGGCAGAGGGAGAAAGAGAATTCCAAGCAGACCCCCCACTGATGTGTAGCCTGACTCAGGACTACATCCCGGGTCCCTGAGACCATGACCCTGAGATCATGACCCTGAGATCATGAGCTGAGCTGAAATCAAGCGCTGGATGCTCAACCAATTGAGACACCCAGGTGCCCCTGTCCTAAGCATTTGTGAGTGAAAGGTCAAATACAGCAATTTGTCTCAGAGAGCAAACACTTGACAGTGCTATGAACCTCCTATGGCCCAGGGAAAGGAAAGCACAGCTAGGCAAAGCCAGCTTCACAGGGAAGCGGATGTGAGAAATAGTAACAATAAGAAGGGGATGTGAGCTAAATCATTAATTTAAACTTAGCACTACACTGGGTTTGCTACATGGCTAGAAATCTTCCATGCACTTTTATCTACCAATTAATTTTTTTAAAGATTTTATTTATTTGAGAGAGAGAGAGAATGAGAGAGAACACGAGAGGGGGGAGGGTCAGAGGGAGAAGCAGACTTCCTGACGAGCAGGGAGTGAGATGCAAGACTCGATCCTGGGGCTCTAGGATTATCACCTGAGCTGAAGGCAGTCACTTAACCAATTAAGCCACCCAGGCACCATATCTATCAATTAATTTAAACTTCAAACTTATCCTGTACAAAAATAAAGAAAATTCTATCCTTTATATGTATACTTTGTAAAGTGTCTTTTGTAAAGATAGGAAACTGAAGCACTATTGTCTCTATTGTAAAGTTAGGAAACTGAGGCACAAGTTCACAGGTAGTAACGGATAGAGATAGAGAAAAAAAAAAACCCAGGCATTCTGGCCCCAGAGTTTAAGCCCTCAACAACAACTCCATTCTCTTTCCTTCCCTCTCTTTTTTTTCAGGTAAACAATCTCAGACACATGGATTCGAAATCTTTGAGTTCAAAAGGGGTGGGGCATGTCCATGGAAAAGTGACAGGTGTGGGGCTGTGGGAGGCCAGGTGCACACTGGTGAGAGGATAGGAGGGGGGTGGGAGACAGGTAGCGACAGACTGGGGACCCACCATCATCCTCACTCATCCTCCTGTCCCCCTACGCCAAATGTTCAAGATGCCCTTTTAAATTTCTCATACATCAGAACTTCTAGGGGGCCAACAACTGAATGAGTTTTAGAAATATTCGATTAAACAATTCTTAACATTTGGAGATTCTATGATTTCTCTTCATCTCAGAATCTTCCAAAACATCCTATAAAACCGTTCTTATGGCCAATGATGAAAAATAAAACAAAACTGATGTTAGCCTCAAGCTTTGTAATGATTATTTTGGCTTTCTTTTCTTCTTTTTTTAATTTTTTTTTTTTTTTACTTTCCAAATTAGGTCAAAAGAGGATTTTTGCCATCTCTTGCAGCTACAAGAAAGAGTATTTATTTTCCTTCATCAGATCATTTCAAGTGAGGGGAAATATTGGTCAGGTAACTAGGAGCACCGTTTGCATTCCAGACAACAACTGAAATTAGAGGTGGCTTTCTGGTTTCTTGCCTCACCCATATATCTTCTCCCTGAACAATTCCTATGTTCACATACATTGAGGTTTCCAAGCTCTTAAGCCACAACTACTCCCAAACCCAGAGTTTCACCAAACAAACCACAACATAATAAGAGACAGCTGATTTTCAGCCATTAAGAGAATACACCACAGACTGACAAATCTTCATGGACATATGTACTTCCTCACTCAAATGTCATTAACACTACCACCCTGTAGCCAGGTGACAGTGGGGTGAAGAATTAGAGTCTGTAGGCACCTGCCTGTGGTCAGCGATGTTGCCTAATCAACATCTTGACCCTCTAGGTCAGCTTTTCCATTTCCCGAAATCATGTCAAAACTGTCAGCCTCAGGGCTGGATGTGAGCCACAGAAATATTTTGTTTGTCAGGCACAGTGTTTTTTAAAAAAATCTCAAATTGTTTGCCAACATTTAAAACTCAGACGTTTCCATAAAATATTGGAATGCCTAGCTTCTTTGGAGAACTTGGAAGATTTGACAACATAGGGTTCGTTAGGAACTCAATTGGAATGGAGTGGCCACAGATCCCTTTAGGGAAGGCACATTCTCCACGCTCAGCACCATCCTGGGACTTCACCACCAGACTGCCTGCTTAGCTCCAGCAGATTTTTGAATTCTCTTCCTCTGCTGCTTCTGCTGCTTCAGATGGTTAGACTCCCCTCCCCTCCAAATATATTGCCATTTATTATCTCCATCTTCTTAAAGGGGAAGATAACGAAGATAATTGGGTTCATTTTACAGAACATTTACTGAGTACCTGGTTTGTGCCAGTAATCTGTTAAGTGCTGAAGGTAGGGGGGAATTCATATGAGTAAATGTCGTCTCTACCCTTAAAAAGCCTGCAGACTAATGGTGGAAGAAAACAGATATTGACAAGAGATCATGGTAAAGCCAAAAATTTGATTCATTTGGTAATGAAAACACAAATTTTATCACAGGCAGTTCTCTTTTTAGCTTATGCTTGTAAGAAAGACATCAATCTATCTATGTATATATATATACACACACACACATACACATATGCACGTATTTATTCATATACGGGCAAACACATATGTGTGTATATGTGTATAACAAAGAGTAAGATTAAGTTTTGCAATACAGTGTGACAGTAGTAACTTGAAGACCATAGTTATATAGTAAAATCATACTTTATCATAATCATTTAAAATGAACATTAGGGTCTAGTGTCTTTACAGAATCCATCTGAATTATTCCAAAACTCATATAAATTATGAGTGACAACAGGTTTTCACAGCATTCCAAGTTCAATCCTCTCTATCCCATTTCATTTGTGTCTTCCAGAAATGACTCTAAGTCCAACAAAACTCCAAACTTTCCCTTCCATAATTTCACTTTCCCCTATTGCTGACAGTTCATCCTTACTCACATTGATGAATGACCTGACTGTGCCATCTTAGTAGCATAGGAAATGATTGTTAATTCCCCACTTATGTGAGCCAACTTTATCCTAGTTAATTGTTGACCAATTTAACTAGGGTCCTTTCTTGAAATGTAGTTCAAAATTATAAATATGGATTCTAAACCCCCTCTTTGGAAGAAGCAAGAATGGGGCTGGTGATATGAACACACTGACACAGATGATAAGTTCACTGATTGACTATTACTATTTACTATTACTGATTTACTATGACTATTACTGACAGGTGACAGGTGTGGGGCTGTGGGAGGCCAGGTGCACACTGGTGAGAGGATAGGGGGGGGTGGGAGACAGGTAGCGACAGACTGGGGACCCACCATCATCCTCACTCATCCTCCTGTCCCCCTACGCCAAATGTTCAAGATGCCCTTTTAAATTTCTCATACATCAGAACTTCTAGGGGGCCAACAACTGAATGAGTTTTAGAAATATTCGATTAAACAATTCTTAACATTTGGAGATTCTATGATTTCTCTTCATCTCAGAATCTTCCAAAACATCCTATAAAACCGTTCTTATGGCCAATGATGAAAAATAAAACAATAAACAATAAAACATTACTGACTTCATGAAGATAAGACTATCATAAGTTCTCTTTCCTTTTACTTCTCCACTTTTCCTCATTCCATTTATCTTACTACTAGAGTTATTTTTTTTTTTAAAGATCTTATTTATTTATTTGAGAGAGAGAGAATGAGAGACAGAGAGCAGGAGAGGGAGAAGCAGACCCTCCGCCGAGCAGGGAGCCCGATGTGGGACTCGATCCCGGGACTCCAGGATCATGACCTGAGCCGAAGGCAGTCGCTTAACCAACTGAGCCACCCAGGCGCCCTAGAGTTATTTTTTGAAAAGGGTATATTATTATTTCCATTATTACTATGCATTTATCATTTATATAAAATGCTAGAAATTATGAAATTTTAATTTTCTTCCTTGATGAAAAGTTCCATTTTGATATCCCTAATGGATGTACAATTAAAGAAGATGTTGGTAAATTTTACAAAGCTTTTCAATACTTCAATGCAAAACTCCTTTGATAGCTGAGTTTTTAAAAATCTATAGTGTTGAAGAATATAGCAAGCACTGAGATATTACTAAATGCAAAGAGCAAGTAGAGGTGTGATTGGGAACTTATTCAAACTTTCACTTCTGCTCCTTCACCCTGTAAAAAAAAATTACTCTTTTTTGGACAGAAAATGAAGTTGGCATGAAATTAAAAAAAAGAAAGAAAGAAAAAGCAGAAGTCTTCTGGGAAAAGCAAGCCCCAGGATGCTATCTGCTTTTCTTTGCTCTGAGATCAAGGTATTTCCAAGAAATAGAATATTTATGAGTACAGAGTTGTAGGAGGTGAGAAGAGGTACTATCACTTTGGGAGGGTTTAAAATAGAGGCCAAATGGAAATTTTAAATATGTATAAAACCTAAGTGATGAAAAACAGCACCAACCTAACTTGAGATCTTCACTTTGAATTTTTTTTTCCTGAAGTCCAAACCCTTATGTTTCAAAAGCTTTTGTATCCCCAAGGAGTTCATCTCAGAAAAAGATGTGTACATTAGGAATACCACACAGAAACAAAACCACTGTGGGCAAAGGCCACCTCACCCTCCCTGCAATAACAAGCCCACTGAAAAGACTGTCCCTTGTTCTGTAATATCTATAAACTAAACGGATTCAGTACAAACATTATCAGCAAACACAAATAATTTTAAGGGAAATCATGTTGTACATTACAAAGTTATTTTTCTCTTTTAGGTAGCTGTAGTAACCTGTCCTAAATTCATGAAATAGAGGGTTCTTCAGAGTAATCTATAAAGAAAAATTCTGATACAGAATCCCTTTTTCTCATCATTTTATATGGCAAAATTTGAGCTCAAAAATCTACTGGGGAAATACCCCCATGAAATTCCCCATAGTACAATTTGAAATACTGTGTATTCCATCTTCGATTAATTTTGGCATGTTTCAGTACATGGGGAGCCAACATCTCTCCCCCTCTCCGACTTATTGTAGTTTGGAATTGTTAATGGGAAATGTGCTTAATTATATTCAGTTTAGCACTTTGTTGTACGTAGTCTTGTATTGTTCTCTAATTGTGCTCTAAATCTTGCTTTCCATCAAGGTTGCATGCTACAGAGGAAGAAAATATGTCATGTACTTTATTTCTTTTAACTCAGCTATGCCATTTTTAAATAGTACCATGAAAACAGTAAGGGCTCAGTAAATGCTTATTAATCATGACCCTCAAAGCTCTCTAACTACACCACTAACCACTAACTTTCTTACAGATTCAGGGGATAAAAGTAACAACCGGTCCATAACCCTCCTTAATATTTCAAATTATTTGTTTGTATAAAACATTTTTTCTTTTACTTTCTTTTTACATTTCCTAACAACTACAAAGATTGAATTCAGTTGTTAAAATACTATTACAAAGCTACACAGAATAGGGGTTATTACATTTATGCCGTGAAAGGGTCTCTTTACATGTTTGATTCACTTATGAACCCAGTGTGACAAGAGGAAGCCCAGGTGTTTCTGTTCCTCTGTTCATTCATTTGACAAATTTTAATGGGTGTCTTCCCTGCACAAGACATTCTGCTAGGAGCTGTTCAGGATACCAGAATGCATCAGCAGAGATCTTGCCCTCAAGTCTTATGATATTTTGTTGTAAGGAATAGAGTCAAAGGCAGGTGGTAAGGCCATTGAGTTTAGAGCCCTGAAATCTGTAACCAACAGATTCTTACAGCATGACATGCAAATGAATAAAGTAACTGGGAGGGTAGATTTCATTTCTGAACTCAAATAAATAAAATGCTTAGAGAAGTACCTTTTAGTTGGGGGAAACTGATGTATTGTCACTTTTCCGTTTTTATATTTTTACTTTAAGTATCAATATTAAAACACATTTGGTGTTTTTTTGATGAAGATAATGAGGCAAAACTATCAGAAATGGAGAAAAAGATCTAGTGATGATCCATCTATTTCTCATGAGAAGAGGAGGAAGGCAGAGAAAGAAAAGAACAGAAAAGAGGGGAGGGAGGGACAGAGACTCTGGGAAAGAAAGAACTTTAGAAAGCCTGAAAATGCTTTAATTCAACCAAAATTTATGAATAAAATGCAAATTGTGGAGGGTTTTGACACTTGTTAAGACAACAAATGAGCCAGAGGAAGGTCTAAGAAGGAATGTAGTAGCAGTTAGGGATTATACAACATTATTTTAGTATTTGTATTTAATTAATTAATTTTTAAAAAGATTTATTTATTTTGAGAGAGAGAGAGATAGTGCATGAGCAGGGGGAGGGGCAGAGGGAGAGGGAGAGAATCTCAAGCAGAGGTTCTCAGCCTGGCAAGGGGCTCCATCTCACAGCCCTGAGATCATGACTTGAGCCGAAACCAAGAGTCAGATGCCCCACCGACTGAGCCACCCAGGTGCCTGGTATTTGTATTTAATTTAAATCAGTGCTTCTCAAAATGTAATGTGAATATGAATCACTTAAGGAGTTAGTTAAAATTTCATGTTCTTGGGCCTTGGAGTTTCTAATTCAGTAGGTCTGGGGTGGGGTCTGGCAATCATCCAGTGGTCTTCAGCTATGAGAACTACAAGAAATGCTGCTTGCTACTCTACTCTGGTCTAGCCCTTGCAGAGAAAGCTATCGCCTTGATCCTCAAAGAAAAAGTGTGTCCGTTACACTCTTTACATCTCAGACCTACAATTGTGGCATGGCCATCCTCCGACGGTAGCAAACCCCAAATAGCTGAGACTGTCTTCAGATGGTAGCTAAGCCCCTGTGAAGTTAGTTTTGTGACACTTCATTTCCTGAAACCAACATTGCTGAGATCTATCTTGGATTGATTCTTTTGAGTTTAGGTAAGGGGAAATGGTCATATTTATTTGGTCACTCTAGGGTGACCACACATCTGTTTTCCCAGGACAGTCTGCTTAGCCCTGTTGTTCCATTTTCTTGTTTCTTTTCACTCTTGAAGTGTACCAGTTTGGACAATAAATTATATGGTCATCCTATGTAAATATAATAGAAAGGAAGAAATAACTGATACTATGAAAACCCTAATTTGTAGAACAACTCAATGAGGAATGATAAATTTTGATGCAGCTTATTTAATCAAATATTCTATTTTATAACTTTAATAATTTTAAGCTGATTTAACAGACACAGAATAAATTAAATTGAAGTAATTTGTTAATTCTATTTATGAGACAGTTGAAATGAATAATTCTTGATTTATTTCTCTGAGAATGAAATATTGTTAACCAAAATGTAGGTAATGCAAGTGGAGATGCAGAAAATTAAGCAAAATTAATATCAAAATTGACTATCAACAAAACCATTTCAAATGACAGTAGTAATATGAGTACATACTTCGATAAGAGTACAATTTTGCTTTGAAGGCAGACATGACACATAACTGTGCAGAATCATTTTCAGTAGCAGAGAAGAGGGAAAATATCAAGATACCTGGAGTTATTAGATCTTTTGGAATAAAAGTATGTGGCTTTTGTGGGTTTGGGTTCATTTAATCTTTGTGACTGCTCTTTTCTTCTTCTGTAAACTGGGGATCACATCTCCTAACAGGGTTGTTGTGATGATTAAATTATAAAGGTGAAATAAAGTAGCACATATTATAAATGATTTATAACTTCTGGTTGCAAAGCATGAGCCTGTCTAATCTTTATACTCTATTATGCCCATTGTTCAGTGTTTTTATAAGTAGATGACTAGATGTCATTAGATGAGATCTTTTAATTAGGTATGACCATAGTTGATTCTTTTTAGGTGTATTGATTTTAGGTCAAATACCATTAGCAGCAATTATTATACATAAGGACATTGTGGAGATAGAGGGGACACAAAGGGGCTTGGTCTCATGGGGCTTGTAAACAGTGCAAGTTCTACATAAGAGAATGGAGGTGACACAGGCCAGGAAATATTTAAATTTTTATCCTCAAATTCACATTTTAGAAAAAGAAATGTGGATCAACAATGTCTGAGTTTCCAAAGTAGGGAGTTCAAAGAAGAACAAAGAACAAAAGAGTAATTTTGCAGAAAATAAAAGCAAAAAATAAAAAAATCCTTCACCATCATAGTTTCTAGCCTCTTCCTTAGGGTTTTTTTCTTTCTCTTTTTCATATTCTGTCTTCCTTTCTCCTTTTCTTATGCAGAGCACTTTATGCCTTATGTCAATCCTCAAAATTCATATAAAAATGGCTTATGATATGCTATCAAAGTAAGTTATTTGTAAGAGAATTTTGGTATTAGCTGTTAGGTAATCACCATTTATACCTATTACAAATAGGAAACTGCATTAATGAACCAGAATAAAATGATGTTTAATATAAAATACAAACATAATTTTTATGTAAAGAAACCTTTGAGACTATTTAGCCTCACACTATCAAATATAAATTTTTTTCTCAAATGCAGTTAGTATGAAACACTCATGTAAGCTCAGTTTTAGAATTAAAAACACCTGAAGCCACACACAACCTTAGAGTCAGTCTACTCCAGTCCTTCATTTATTCCTCATCTATCCAGTATATTTAGATTTATGGAGTCCCAAACAAACACTAGGGACAAATGTAGAAGACCCCAAATGGCAGCCTGTGGGCAGATTTAGCATCCAGTTATGTTCTATGATGTCTATACAATGGTGCTAACACCTAAAAGTTAGGAGATTCACATTAATATCCAAATGTATATATATATATTTTAAAATTAGAAGATGACAGCACTAATTCTAAATTCCTACTTCAGGAGCAAATGTCTGGACCTGATTTGCTGTTGTCCCCACTGGCTGGGCTCTCCAGTTTGCTATATAGCCTGTCAATTCTCATTATCTGACCATTAATAATACTTTTTCAATCATTTGCTTTGTCTGGCTCATGTCAGTTGTAAGCATCATTGGAATTCCTTCATTTTTCCCTCATCTTTATTGCCCACACCCTAGTACAAACTGCCATTGTCAGAAGCCTGGATATCTTCAGCAGCCTTCCAACCGGTACCAATGGTTTCTGTCTTGCCCTGCTGCCCATATTTCCTAATCAAATAGCCACTCTTCGGATATATACCACACTTTCTATGAGAAAAATCTGACCATGTCACAATGGCTCCCCTCTTCCTGGGCTGGGCCTTCTATTTACTTCTGCAAAACCCATGGTTGGCACTTCTGAACTGTATACTCTAACTATGGGAAATAAGCTTGAAATGTGGCATTTCTAAGAGTATTAAGATAAAAATATTTGTCTCAGATAGACAAGCTGATTAATTTGAAAAAGAAGCTTACTCACTAATCCAGCACTTCAGAAGCACAGAATCCTGTAAGAACTATGCAGGGTAGTTGTCAATGGACACAGGCATCAGAGCTTGAGTTCAAAAGATCAAAATCAATAGTATTAGAGGACATTCTTTCCAAAGCATGGTAATGGTATAACTCCCATTGGCTTTAATGGAAGTCATGAAGCTAACATGCCATGTAACCTTTTAAAAATGGAAGGATTAGCATTCAACTGGAGCTGCCTCGTGGTGTGTCTATTGACAGAGCATTATGCATACAGCTTGAATTGATCAGAGTAACTTAAATTTCTTCTTTTTCCTCTGATGTAAACTGAGTACTGTATTAACCTCCCTGCCTATATGGTAATGACTTGGACACTCAAAATGGAACTCGATGGGGATTCAAAAAATGCCATCTGAAGCAGGAGCTTTGGGAGATTTTATTTAGTCTGATGATTCTTCTTCACGGTTTCATTTAAGAAAAATATAGAGAAGGCTTATTAAGTGCAGGTCACTGTAATTTATTGACAAAAATATTTCTGATCAAAACTGAGAGACTACTTCCTTTTCTTCGACCCACGAAAATACTTGTTTTCCAAAAAGGTGAAACTGAATTATTATCTACAGGGGGTGTACATGAATTTTTTTCTGTGACATATTAAAATAAAGGGAATTAATTAAACCATTCTGCAATTGTAAAAATTCAAATATTAATTTTATGCTAGACAAATTTAACCCTTTGGATTCTATTTGCTGCTACCCATGGATTCCTCAAATACTGAAATAATTTCAAAGTAAATTATTTACTTTTAAATAGCTAAACATCTAAACATATAAGTGAGAATACCAAAAAAATGAATTTTAAACATGAGTTCCTGAAAATAAATATTTTTAGTAGGGTTCTGTCACATAAAATATTTAATATGACATAAATCATGATTCAAAAATAAATTTCCTTTGTAAAAATAAAATTTAGGTTCAATAAGGTTGACTGCTTTTATATTATGTATTACAGCACATAAATATGCCATTGGTTTCAGATGCTTTTATGGGTTGCCTTGAAAAATAGTTGTTTCCACTTGAAAAAGTTACATATATGGATGGCATTTAGAATTTAGCTGGATGCTAACCTCTAAATGTTCACTGTGTCTATGGGTGCCCAAAAGCAGTCACTTATTACATCCTCCTATAAACAATCCCTGAACTGCAGTGATGGCATCCAGTCACATCACAGCTGCTTGCTTTGCTGAAGTGACCATTAACACTCTCTTGGACTCACTGTGACATGGTTTGCACTCAAACAGTGGTCCAATCCTTCTGCTTTCACATATATTCCCCAACATAATGAAATCCATTGGGAGCCCTGGAAATCTTAACCAGCACAGATTCGAGAAGTCATGCTGCCAGATCCCTTAACAGGCTATTTGATGCTCTGACCAGTTTTGACTTCGACAGAGCCTCTGACACAAACAGAGCATACCCTGTATATTCCAGATCATTGTGTTCTATTTCACCATACCCCAAGGATGTCACTTATCATCACCTTGGTCACGCAGAGCTGAAAGAACAGGAGAGGTAGATATTCTCTGCCATTCACAGCTGGGCTCCCTTTTGGCTGCGAAAGAAGCTACTTGACGCATTGTGGACCATTTCTTAGCCATTCAATGATATTCAAAGAAGAGCAAAGAGCACCTTTCATAAAAATGGCATTTCAACTACTCTATCTTTTCTTATTTCTAGCCCTCCCCAGAGAAGTATCCACTATCCTAATAGATGATCAGTTTTGAAGGGGACTCAGGGTACAAGGTCCATAGCTGTGTCTCTGCCTTCACAAAGATTAAAAATGATTTCTAACTATTTTGAGCTGCAATACCATGTGCTTTCTTTCAGCAGGGGATTTCTATGGGATCTATTGCAGGGAAGAAAGACTAAATGGAACCATGTGTTGCTCCAGTTAAATATGTTTTACTAAAATCCATACTCACTTGAGGCTGTAAACAGAGGATTTTTTTCCTACAGTCTCCATGCCTCAAAATCAGTTTCTTATCTTTCATCCATCAGTTTATTTTACCTAATTTACCCTTAGTTTTTCTTACTCCTCATCACCTTTTTACTCAAGTTCTTAGTTTTCAATATTATCTATATTAAGATTAAAAATGTAGGATGAAATCTCTAGGACCTAATAGGGGTTTGGCAGAAACCAAAGACAGGAAGTAATCATTAGGTTTTCTAAAGGAGACCAATGGTTGAGAAGAGGCTGTCTGCATGCTCTGTGATGAAATTTTAGGTTCTTGGGGCACCTGTGTGGTTCAGTTGGTTAAGCGTCTGCCTTCAGCTCAGTTCATGATCCTGGAGCCCCAGGATTGAGCCCTACATCAGGGTCCCTGCTCAGCAGGGAGTCCACTTCTCCCTCTTCCTCTACCCCTCCCTTTGCTCCTGCTCTCTCACTCATTCTCTCTTAAATAAATAAATAAATAAATAAATAAATAAAATCTTTAAAAAAAAGAAATTTTAGGTTCTTGAAAGAACTACAGTGGAATATTAGGTTGAAAGACAGAAAATAGATTTGTATAACTCATTTCCTTTATGAATTTGAATATTAGTCCCCTTAAGGTGAATCTAGAAATATTTGATTTATTTTCTTCCTGAACAAAGAGATAAGGGGAAGAGGGATCTCTAAATAAAACTTTAGGAGCATGTGTGCATATATCCTTAAGAGGGGGCCAAGTAAAAATGAACAGAAGATCTATGAATTAGGAAGTTATGTTCCAATCATGACTCTGTTAATAAACAACTTGTGAACTTGGTCATGTGGTTTAGTCTCTTATTTCTTTTGGACTTTAGTTTCCTATGTTAAGTAGTATGTGTTTTTTTTAATTCAAAATATTCACTGGACTTCTCTCTTGGGTTTGTTCCTATGGGGTCCACCTTGGTGCTCCTCTCTGTGAAAGGAGCAAACTTCCAACTCCATTCCCACCTGGTTTGGCTGTGGACTTGCTTTGCACAATGGAATGTGAGTGGAAGTGATACATGCTACATCCAAGCAGAAACATCAAGACCTTTCACATGGTTGTGCCATTATTCCCTTTTCTTCTGCATCAAGACCATATATCTCAGTAAAGGGATATTAACTATGAAGAGAAAAGATGCCAACAAAGCACATTTTTTTCCCATGAATTTTAAGCCTACTGGTAGTTTAGATATTTATTAATTCACGAAGTGTTGTAGAGTTGACAGCTTTAAAGGATTATGATAAAACCAAAAAAGTTTTATGTTTTTGATTCCTTATGAAAGAGAAAGTAGATAATTATAATTTTATTTTATTTTATTTTATTTATTTTTATTTTTTTTAAAGATTTTTTATTTATTTATTTGACAGAGAGAGACATAGTGAGAGTAGGAACACAAGCAGGGGGAGTGGGAGAGGGAGAAGCAGGCTTCCCGTGGAGCAGGGAGCCCGATGTGGGACTCGATCCCAGGACCCTGGGATCATGACCTGAGCCGAAGGCAGACGCTTAACGACTGAGCCACCCAGGCGCCCGATAATTATAATTTTAAACATTCAATTAATTGGGGAGATATAACTAATAAACATGAGGCATTCCAATCAACAAGATCCACAACTACTTTTTCCTGGAAAGGCAATAATTAAAATGGTTTCAACTGTAGTTTCTCAGGAGTACTTTTTAAGGAAGAAGTTACTCTATCTAGGTAACTTTTCATAAAATGAACTTCCGCTTTGAATTTTCTCAGAAAAGTTTAGACAGCTTCAAAGTTAGATGTTTTAAGAAGGAAGAACTAATGACTATTTGACAGATTTAAAATGTCGTACTTGACAGCATGGTTATAGCTGTTTGATAGTAAGACTTAGATGTTCTGCTTTATTGAATGTCAGGCAGCAGAGCTGAAAGATCATCCGAATAACTTCTCTTTTTTAAAACCAGCAATTTTTCATCTAAAAGCACAAGAGTAGTTTTAATCAAATGATGATCCCTAATATCTGTTATAGCTCTAAAACTCTATGGTTTTATGAGCTCAAACCATTTGTTCAGGGTTAGAGGAATTTTGGTTCTGTTATTTCACTCTGAACTAGAAGTCTGGATATCCAAAGTCTCTAAGAAAGCTGGCGGTGGCTCTGAGGCAGATAAGTAAATAATCTTATAACTACCTTTTCAAATATTAACGCATTAAGAACATGCATTATTGGTTGCTATTCCCAATGCATTTTCACTGCAACACACAATACGAGTACAATTTATTTTTCATGAAAATGGTGTTAAATGAATGAAATGAGCATTTCCATCTAATTTCATATTCCAATTATTACTCATTCAGGTACAGAGGATGATAGTAGGGTTGCCAGATAAAATAGAGGATGCTCATTTAATTTTAAATTGCAGATAAACAATAAATAACATTTTAGTGTAAGTATCTCCCAAATATTGCATGGCTCTCCTAACATCTTCATCTGATTAAGTAGGTTTTCAGTCATTTGCCAGTTATCAAAAGAGTTTTAATCTAATTATGAAGAAAGATCCTGTTCATTTTTATTTATTTTATTTTAATTCTGTTCATTTTTAAACTTCTGGAATTTGGATGGCATAATGGCTAATTTTATGTGTCAACCTGACTGGGCCACAGGGTACCCAGGTATTTGGTTAAATATTATTTCTGGATGTGTGTGTGAGGAGGTTTTTGCATGAGATTAACATTTGAATCAGTATACTGAGTAAAGCAGATTAGCCTTCTCAGTGTGGGTGGGCACCATCCAATCTATTGAAGGCCTGACAGGAACCAAAAGGCTGAGGAAGGGAGAATTAGCTTTCTCTGCCTAACTGTACTTGAGCTAGAACATCAATCTTCTCCTGCCTTTGGATTTGGACGTGGACTAAAACTTATGCCATCAGCTTTCCTGCTTCTCAGGCTTTTGGACTCAGACTGAAACTATATCATCTGTGGCTTTCGTGGGTCTGGACTTCTCAGCCTCTATATTTAGGTGAGTAAATTCCTTCTAATGAATCTCTTTATATATATATATACACATCCTATTGATTCTATTTCTCTGGAGAACCCTGACTAATACAGATATGATGGAGAAAGAAGAAATACCCATTTTTTATATAATTGAAAATAACAAAGTTGCTATGCCCTCTGTTGTCCTGCTCTGTTGATCTCGCTTATTGTGTATGGACTTGTTGGGGGTGGGTGACCTCAATATGCTCTGCTACTGAGGAGGACTCAGTCTCAAGCATTAGTCCTAAGCATAGGTTGTCCCTTCTGACCCTCAGCCATAACTAGCAGTCATCACCTGCAGTTCTCACGTAGCATTCCTTTCTCGCTACCCTGCAAGTCTTCAACAAGCAATCTCATCCATACTCTAGGACCGAGTTCTGAGCAAGTATAGTGATATTCACCTCACATACACTTTGGGCACTGGGAACTCTAAGGCATAATATTTGATGCCTTCTCCCTACCTTACCAGTATTCCTTCCGATATTCAGATAGTACCTAAACAAGTCAGCAAGACCTAGGTCATGCAGACATCAAGTGGAAAACCAAGGCATCAATCTTTCCCTCTCGTAGACAACTAAACATGATCAGTAATTTTGTTGGGGTTCTCATTCACCTTTTTTTACGCAAGGAGAACCAGCAATTCTAGCATAACCAGGAAGGACAGGCAGGGTCTGTGGTCACTGGGAGGTCATATGAAAGTGAGACAAGGAAACCGAAGGGGACCACATGAAAAAAACTGCTTTTTTTGCTCCTTTTGCTGCTTCTATTCTTGCTAGGACCTGCACCCCAGCCCTATACATGGCTTATATACAAATAATGTATGTCCTCCTTGTAAAGGTCAAGGAGTTAATGATTTCTTTGGAGCCTTCCAACACAATAGATAACATCTAAGGAGTGACCAGGAGGGGTTATAGTGAACATTTTCCAAGACCACTGACTCCAGACACCTTGAGGCCAAGACCCCTGGTTCCAGGGCATAAGTGACTTATGGAGGACATCTGAGCACTCAATCTTGTTTTGACCAGTTCCTGGGTGCCTGAGAGGACACGTATATCAGATCACCATCCTCAACAAAAACCCCACACCCCAAGCAAAGATGAGACTCCTTCTTCCCTTTCTGAGTCTCTTAGATGCTCTGTCTGTATCTGCACTCTCCCTATGTCTTCAATAAACTCTGCTCTCACTTCCTCTCAGATCACATTTGATTTCTATCTTCCATGGAGCCAAGGATCCTATTGGCTGATCCTGGGACCAGTCTGCATTACCAGGAGAGCCACTGTCCATGGATATTGCACTCTGTCAAATGGAGAAACGCTCACACTCCCCTCCCTCTCCTTCCTATCCTCCACTTCCCCATTCCACTCTCCCCCCCACCCCCAATTCCCACTTTAAATTCGTGATGGTCAAGGCCGCCAAATAAGTTTGGTCTCTCTAGTTGCCAGGAACCTGGCAGTTGTACATTAAGAAATAGGTCTTGTTTGAAATTGGCTCTGGGGAACTCAGTAACATCATCATTCTCAAAGCTCTGCCATAATCTTTGCACTACTCACTATTTACCTGGGTGAGAAAGATGTCAATAAGCAACACATGACATCATATTAGCACAAAGAGGCTAAATTTTAATAGAAGTTGAATTCCCTATTAATGTTTAATTTTTGCTTTTATTTCCCTTCCTTTCCCCCAAAGTATATGCATTAAAGTAAATTTAACATTGTTTTGAGGAAAAAAACATACCTCCAAGAAGTTCCCTGAGATATCTGGAGGCACACTGGGGTTTCACCAAACCAGGGTTGGTGATCACTTGCTCACAAATGATTGTTCTCTCAGATCCTCAGTAGGGGCTGGGCTGGGGGCCTGACCACAAAACAAAGAGTTTTTCTGCAATTGTCAGACCACCAGGTGGCTCAGAAGTCAAGTCCTGCCATGTTAGCACAACCAGAAGGGGGCAGACAGGGTCTGTGGACATGTCCAGATAAAGGCTATGGTGCCCCATTTGAAGCAGTGTTAAAGAGGTGATCAGGCTCTGAGGTTGCGGTCAAAGGTAAGAGGTCAAGATAAAGTAGAAAAATACAGAGATCAGAACCTAGGCAAGGAGTCTGAATGATAATTATGGGCATCAGTAATAAGAAGAAAGACTGATACTGAATAATAATCAGCCTTGTGAAAAGAAGCCACTACAAACTGATGATTTCTAATCTCAGTTGAGTCCTTAGGATGGACCCAAAATCTTCTTATGTAAACCCAGAGGGCTCTTCTTTGATTCTTTTATTTCAAACTTTTAGATTCCTCTTCAAACTTCTGACACAACTACTTTTCACTTTTCTCTCAGTAGACAACACTGACTCTCATTTCACTGAGCTCATCAGGAGAAAATATCTCAGTTTTCTTCCTGAGCAACCGTATTTATACACTGCCTGTCCTTATCTTTTCAGCTGCCCTCCTGTGGCAGGTGAGGAGGTGCTTTTCTTCTGGTCTAATGCAATCCCTGCCCTTTTCTCTCAATCTCCAGCCTCTCCCATTCTCCCCTCTCTTGATCTGGCACAAATAAATATACTAAAGTCTTTCTATTTAAAAAAACAAAACAAAACAAAACAAAACAAAAAACACAACTCACATTTCCCTCTAGCTATAGTCATTTCTCCTTCCACTCCCAACCAGAATCTGTTAGTCTCATTTTCTTATGTCCTCTATTCCGCAAACCTCAAGATGACTGTATCAAATATTAAGTCTTACTACTCCCTGGATATATTTCTAGGTACATCAACCTCCTCTTTCTGACACTTTAGTCCTTATTCTAAAGGAACTTTCTGCAGCATTTTATAAGGCTGACATTCCCCCCCTCCCAAAAAAACCCACACCTTTTAAAAAACTCTTTTCTCCTAATACCTTGATTGTCTGAATTCCTGTCTACTGTTTCATCTTTCTTAGGCTCTTCTCTTGCCTCCTCTTAAATGTTGATCTGCTCAGGGCTTTGTTCTTGGCTTAATCATCATTTCACCCTATTTGCTCTATTTATGTTTAAGTTGATTTAATAATTTAAATTCATGACTTTCACTGTACTGAAGACTCTTCAAGCCATAGCTCTAGGCAGATGTGTTTTGTTGTGTTGAGTTCTGTGTATCTGACTGGTTGTCCTGTAGGAGGCCCACTTCTGACTTGACAAGTCCAAAACACAATTTCTCTGCTGTGCTCACCTCCCCTCTCCTCCCTCACGCTGACCTTAACCTCCTCTGTATAGTCTATATCTCTGCAAATAAAAGATTTCATGCCAAGAATGGTATAAGGCACTTTAAATGCACTAACTCATTTAATCTGTATAATAACCCTGTGCCTTAGAAGCTCTAATTATGACAAAATATAATAGCATCAGTAAATACCTACTTACTCAAAACATGAACCTGGAGGTTACTTCAGGCTCTTCTCCCACTAATACCCTAAATATTTCCCAAGTCCTAGTTAATCTACTTCCATAATATCTCTCAAATTCTCCCTTTATCTCCAGTCTAAGTGAGTACAGCCTTAAGTCATGAGTAGCAATAGCTTTGGAACACCTTCCACAATGGAGTCACAGTGATGGAAAATTCAAATCTTACTTTCTCTCAACGTTCAAAATCCTTGAGTAGCTCCCTGTAGCTTTTAGAATAAAGTTCAAATTTCTTAGCATAGAAGACTCTTCATGAACTGATCTCTTTCTATTTTTCTGCCAATTTTCTCACTTTGAAAGGAGGTACCTTTCTCTCTTTCAGCTTCCTTAGAGGTCCATACACTATGAACTTCCACTATTTGAGAACTAAGGTAAAGGCATCTTCCACCTCTGCTTGCACAGCTCCCTCCCCCACTTTCTCCTTCTCAGACTAAATGGTAAGACTGGGTAAAAGATCAGTAGAACTTAAAAACTGGGATACATGCACAGTGGTACTGCCAGATGACATCAATCTTGTGGAAAACAAAGTTGTTAGGCAAGGGGGTAAAAGAATAAGGTCATGAAGAATAAGAAGCATGTTGGAAATCCCTTAATTCTTTCTCCACCTTTGGCTTTTTAGTAGGTGAGGCACACAAAAAAACAAAAAACAAAAAACTCATCATCGCCTTTGGATGGCTGAACAAGAAAGCATTGCCATTAGAGTAAAGACAAATTTCAGTTAGAAGTTGAGGTGGAAGAATTGTTCTGGGAGGATTAGAAGAGCCTGTTTACAATGGAAGTGAAGTTCCAGAGGGCACAAGGATGTGGAGAATGGGCAGCAGTGGGAGGGTGTCAGCAGAGGGAAGGATAAATTGTTCTGCTGACAGAATATAAGAAGAGATCTTTGGAGAGACTTCCATTTGGACTTTGGTAGAGGAACAGCTAGCCTCAAGTTCAAAGCAGTTATGCTACCTACCACTTTTGAATTCTTATCACATGCCCAGCACTTGTCCAAGTACTTTAAATGGAATATTCTGCTCTTATTTTACCTTGGGCAGAAAACGAAACAGAGGAATACCCTCTTACACACTAAAAACTTACAGAGCTAGAAAGTGGCAACTCTAGGTGCAAATTTAAGCACTCCAGGATGAGAACTGGATTGTGAAGTGAGCATATTGCTAGCATGGCTTGGGCCCAAGTATTGGTGAATAAACATTTTCATTGCCTCTGCAACTTGGTTCTGGGTAAAAAGAATGTGAATTAGATCTCTTTAAAATTCTCTGAAGTAGAGGTTTCCAAAGCTTTATAGCTCAGGCAAACTTTAGCTTTCCTCATAGTCAGTCTATATGCCCTTTCCACAGTTAAGTGTTAGGAATCAAAATAATTATGCAAAAGATTATGCAAAATGACTCCTTATGGTTTAAAGAGTGACGCATATTTCTGGGGTTAAGAGATTCCTCAATTCCTGCATTTTGCCAATGATACTAGCCATGTATTAATGTAAATCTCCGCTGAAACATTTTCTTGCATGTAACAGATACCAGTGGAGAAAACATTATGTATATGAGTACATAATCATATGAAAACAATTATCTAAAATTTTGAAAACTGGCCAAAACCTTATGTACCTTTTTGTTGTTTGTTTTGTTTTGTTTTTCCCCCGAGGCTAATGAATATAACCTCTATCAGACTCCAAATTTAGCTCAAACTCTACAGTCAAGGACATTTTCATTACAGTGGCCTTTCTTCATCCTCATTAAAGTTGAGCAAGCATCAAGTCTTGACTCTTTTGGGTTTATTCTCTGAAGAAGAAAGGTTGGTATAGTGAAAAGTGTATGGATTTTTTATTCATCAAGACCTAACCTTAGCTTTATTTTTTATTAACTACGTAACCTTAGGAAGGTTACTAAGATTCTAAGCTGTGATTCCTTAAGTGGTTAGGTCTTTACCTGAGACCACAACCCTGCTCAGTTCCTCACCCTTCCCTTTCCCACTTCACTCCCTCAGTAAGAGGTTTTTCTTGAAGTATACTCCCCCAATAAATCCTACACATGGAATCCTTATCCCAAACTACTTCAAGGGAACTTAACCTATGACACTTGGCACACTCCCACTCTTGTTTCATTGTTGGTACTGGAGATGGTGGGGGGGGGGGGTTTTTTTTTTTGGTTTTTTTTTTTTTTTTTTAAGATTTTATTTATTTATTTGACCGAGACAGAGATAGCGAGAGCAGGAACACAAGCAGGGGGAATGGGAGAGGGAGAAGCAGGCTTCCCACCGAGCAGGGAGCCCGATGCAGGGCTCGATCCCAGGACCCTGGGATCATGATCTGAGCCGAAGGCAGACGCTTAACGACTGAGCCACTCAGGCGCCCCTGTTTATTTGTTTTGATTTGGTTTTAAGCTATGAATTTTCTTTTCTCTGAACACCCGGTTGATCCCCTGACCTGACCATTGCTCTTACTTCTGGATTTCTGATGTAGTTGGAATATACTTAATATTGTAACAACTACACATTTTCATTGTGACCCTGTGCATGTCTCATCCCTAGACTGCACGCTCCAAGAGGGCACGGCAAACATTTTCCTTTTTTTAGCCTCAGAGCTTCGCAGAGTTCCTTATTCACAGAGAATGTGAAATAACAGTGGAGTATACAATGATGGAGGAAGAGAAAGAAGAGGAAAATATTTATTACCTATTTGGTTCTCTATTATTATTATTTTTTTAAGATTTTATTTATTTATTTGACAGAGAAAGACACAGCGAGAGAGGGAACACAAACGGGGAGTGGGAGAGGGAGAAGCAGGCCTCCCGCTGAGCAGGGAGCCCGATGCGGGACCCGATCCCGGGACTCCAGGATCATGACCCGAGCCGAAGGCAGTCGCTTAACCAACTGAGCCACCCAGGCGCCCCCTCTATTATTTTTTTAAGATTTTATTTATTTATTTGACAGAGAGAGAGAGACAGCAAGAGAGGAAACACAAGCAGGGGGAGTGGAAGAGGGAGAAGCAGGCTTCCCACAGAGCAGGGAGCTGGATGTGGGGCTCGGTCCCAGGACCCCGGGATCATGACCTGGGCCGAAGGCAGACGCTTAACGACTGAGCCACCCAGGCGCCCCTGGTTCTCTATTATTTTTATTAATACCCTCAGCAACAGCAGTGTCAAAAACAAGAACAACAAAACCCTTTCAAATTGCTTTTGTAATGGACAAGAGGCAGAAAATTGTATGTGTAATGGGCAGTGACAAGTACTGATAGGAGAACGGAGGGTCTAAACCAGTCTCAGGAGAAGAAAAGGTAGAGGCTGAGTGGAAATGACTCAGGGCTGTGAGAACATCCCCAAAAGAACATACTGACTTGTAGGCTTGCCTCTCAGAGTTCTTCACTCCTTCATCTTCCTGCCTTTTCCACATTCAATTTCATACCCTCTGTAGAGTTTTCTTCTCTACCCCTCACACCCAGTCTGATCAGCTTTTTTCTTCCTTTCTGTCACAGGGACCTTTCTATCTCCTTCCTTCAAGAGTTTCTTGCCCCAGACCAGCAAAATCTAGAGCTATAAACAACTGACTTATAAAAGACCTTGGGCTGAATCCATGGTTTTCCTTACAGCGATGGTACATTCCAATTTGTGACACCGCAGACTTTGAAAACAATCATGTGCTTGTCATTTCTTGACTTCTCTAGAGTTTCCCGATTTCTCACAAGGGAAGTGGGCACCAGTGTCCATGATCTTCAGGCTCACACTGACCCTAACAAAAAGCAAAGTCCTGCACCTGCCCTGTTGGTGATGGCTGGGATTGCTCTTTGCTGCTAATAGACCTAGTGCCTCTCTCATAGAAGCAAGAAATCCAAACATGATGTAACCCTTGAGTGAATGCATTCTCTATTCTTACCTTGTTGATCCAGTTAGGGCCTTTTCAGTTTTTCTTCATGCATCCCAATTACCAACTGGAACCTAGGCACCTTGGGGGTGCCCCAACATGCTTCTCTGGATCTTGAAGACTTTGGCCAGCTTTGTTATCTACTTCCTGTGGGCTGATGGAAGTTGTTCCTTCCTTTCTTAAACCTCCTGTGAAGCCACTGACTGAAGTCCTCTTATGAAGAACCCATGCCAATGCTCTCCCTGTGATTGTGAAAGTCACCTAAGACTTGAATTTCTCACTTTCTCCCACCCCCTGGAAATACCACCCTAATGCTTGCCACAGACATGAAGCATGTGCCAGGAGCCACAAAGCCACTAGCCCCCATCGTAAGGTGAAAATGGCATCCCTCCCGCTCCCAGATTCTTGGTTCCTACATGTTCTGTCCCTGAGATCTAAGTATATCCCCTGACAGAGTTGGTTCTGAGATGAAGATATATAGTGTCATCATTTCATATATTTCTTTCAAGCAATGAGAGCATGGGACTGTGCAGACTTCAGTCATCTATATAAAATGGATTTCAAAATTCCTAACGCAGTTAACATGCCATGCATCCAAAGTACAAGTTCCTTGCAATTCTAGTTCATTGGGACATAGTCCTGACACTGGGTATGACCCCAAACCTCTGAGCACAGAAGTATTTGTCACAAAACGTCAGCATTGAAGAATAGCCTTAGGGTCTCAGGGAAGAAACTGACTGCTACAATTTAGCACATAATTATTGATTTGTTTACCATCTGGGTTTCCCAACTCAGTCAATAGCTCAGGTCAGGGCAGCAGCAAAATAGAGGGGAATGGACATGAGTTTACATCGGAAGTAACACAGGTGAGAAGTAATGACTGAGCATCTGGCAAGTAGTGGGGAGAGGAACAAAAGCAGGAGGATTTAGCTGCATTTTGGGGAACATTTTAAGAATTAATAGACAGTTCTGGCATTCGAAGATATAATCGCACCCCAGGTTTTTATGTTTTGAAATTACCATGTATATATCTTGTCATTGAGTCTACTTAATATTACTTTATTTTTCCTGGAAGACTTCTTTTTGAAGCAATGGGATTTCCTAATATGAAGTCTTACAATAGAGGAAATGTGGTATTAATAGTCACCCCAAATTATTAAGAAGAGCGTAAACTGTATTTGAAGTTTTTCTTTCTTTCTTTCTTTCTTTTTTACTTAGGGAGATCTTACAATATTTAATAAATATTAGAATATCTCTTATAGGGGAAAGAGGTTAAATAAGTAGTTTTGAAGATTATTGAAATTTTAGCTCAGTTATCTGGAAAATTCACTTATTGAATTCTCCAGCAGCAGCAGTAAAATGAGGCTTTATGTTGAAAAATCCCTACTTCTTCAGTGTTTGTTTTCCTTTTACAAGCAAAAACATTCTGCAGAATGACCTATATTTTGTTAAAGTTTTTGCACAGACAATTTCTGTTCCTTTCATATTGATTTATAAAAGTTAGCATGCTATATTTAACTACATAAATACGTATTTCTCTGATTCATAAGTTTACCTTTTGCCTTTTGCTTTTAAATGATTATATACTAGAGAGATGTATCTATTCTATATACAGATGAATGAGGAACATAGTATCATTATAAGAAAGCATTAAAAAGGTGTAATATATTATTTACCATAATGAGAAAATACCCAAAATAGATCACTGAAGTAGATTCTCCCAATTGCAAACTACTTTTTTTTATTATAAGTCAAGATAGGAAATATTTTCCAGAGATTGCACAAACAGACTAAACCACAGAGATAACATTATTTCAGATAAATGATCAATCTCTCTTTGGTCCCCGAGGCTTATTTTAAAGGATCTTTCAGCTGGGGGTACACTAGAAAGTCTGTGATGCATGTAATAGAATCAAGATCTCTATTACAATCCCAAATTGGTAGCACCTCTGAGTATCTCTGGGCTCACTTTCTTGAGAAGGATATATGGGCCCAAATAACTTACCATAGCTCACCCAATTATTAGTACACATAACTGAAAATGAATTTCATGTATTGAGCTGACCTGTGTTCCAGGTTCACTTTAGAACCTGATAAATAATTTTAAATGATGACAAAAATTCAAAAATAATAAATCCAAAGAAAACATAAATAAATAACGTTAAGTAAATAATACATAGTTATTACTATAACAATTATTCACACAGGCCTCAGATTTTAAATTCTTATGGTCAATTTTTTTCCAAGTTCTAATTGTCCATGAATATTTATTTTATTTTATTATGTTATGTTAATCACCATACATTACATCATTAGTTTTTGATGTAGTGTTCCATGATCCATTGTTTGCGTATAACACCCAGTGCTCCATTCAATACGTGCCCTCTTTAATACCCATCACCAGGCTAACCCATCCTCCCACCCCCTCCCTTCTAGAACCCTCAGTTTGTTTCTCAGAGTCCATCGTCTCTCATGGTTCGTCTCCCCCTCCGATTCACCCCTTCATTTTTCCCTTCCTACTATCTTCTTCTTCTTTTTTTTTTTTAAACATATAATGTATTATTTGTTTCAGAGGTACAGGTCTGTGATTCAACAGTCTTGCACAATTCACAGCGCTCACCATAGCACATACCCTCCCCAATGTCTATCACCCAGCCACCCCATCCCTCCCACCCCCCACCACTCCAGCAACTCTCAGTTTGTTTCCTGAGATTAAGAATTCCATGAATATTTTTTAAATAAATGGCACTCTTAAGTTATGGGAATCTTAGTAAAGATTCTTAGCAATTCTTGGAAGCAGAAAGATGGAAAGGGTGTAGAAAAGTAAATTAAAGGAGATTCATATTTACAGCTATAGTATACACCATCATTTTGATAGAAGTAATTTTTTCTTTTCTTTTTTTTTTTTTAAAGTAGGTTCCACGCCCAACCTGGGGCTTGAACTCATGACTCTGAGATCAAGAGTCAGATGCTCTCCTGACTGAGCCAGCCAGGCACGCTGATAGAAGTAATTTTTAATGAATTCTCTTTCCATGATGCTGTGTTAGGCACCATTCATTGATAATTAAACAGACATGATCCCTGGCTGCTATAAAATTTGTACCTAGGAGAAATCACTGAGACCTCAATGATACATAGTCATGTGGATATTGAAATGGAACCTACATGATTTACTTGGGCCATGCACAAGCAATGGAGCATACTCATTTAGTGATTTCTTGCAGGAAAAGGAGTTTTCTGGAGATAGCGCTATTAGGAGGATTGGACACTTGCTGAAAAATGGTCTTTTTATAAGCCCAGCTAGTTATGCTTTGTTAGGTTCCAACATGTTTAAACTTTTCATAAAAAAAAGGAGTTGATTGTAATATGAGCAGAGATGTTTCCTTTCGCATTTCTGTTTTCTACCAGGAGAGATTTTTCCTAAAGCAATCCAGCCTCTTTCCCTATCCCCTACTCTTCCAGTGGAGGCGGTGTGAGTTGTCTCATTGGAGATTTGGAAGAGGCCCAAGACACCTGTGGCTCAGTTTCAGCACAAGCCTTCTCTCTAGGGTCTACCTGCAGAGAGCGTGTGTTCTGACTTGTCTCAGCCAGTCAAGTGAGCTGAGGCTTGGTGCCCTGCCTCTGGGCAGGCCAACTTTTGTGGGTCACAGCCTGTGACTTCAGTAATTTGTCCACAGATGAACACTACATCTTCTGGTATTAGCTTTCGCAGTAATAAGTTCTATAATCTTAGGTCTTACATTTAGGTCTCCAATTCATTTTGACTTAATTTTTGTATACGGTTTGGGAAATGGATCTTCTTTGACTCAGTACTACACTCAATAAGTATTAGTTTCTTAAAGGTTATTGGTAATGTGCAAATATTTGCCATCTATCAGTGAAATTTTCATTGTTTGTTACAGTAAAATGTATTGGCCTATCTTGGATTTTACATGGATATTTTACCTATACATGATTTTATGAAATCATATATTGTTCATTTAGAAAATATGGGTTTACTGAACTATTTAGGTTTTCCAAAATCTTGACATATTTCATTTATAAAATGTCAAAAAATCGGGACGCCTGGGTGGCTCAGTTGGTTGGGCGGCTGCCTTCGTCTCAGGTCATGATCCCAGTGCCCTGGGATCGAGTCCCACACTGGGCTCCTTGCTCAGCAGGGAGCCTGTTTCTCCCTCTGCCTTCAGCTCCCCCTGCTTGTACTCTCACTTACTCTCTCTTGCCCACACTCTCTCTCTAACAAATAAATAAATAAATAAATCTTAAAAATAAATAAAATGTCAAAAAATCATAGATTTTAATATTATCAAGAATCTCATCAAAAATATCTTTATATATTTGCAAGTTGTCAAGCTCACAGTCAAACTTGTTGATACCAGTTTCCAAAAATTCTAATTTTTTGCTTGAAAGTTCAAATGTTGTCATTGGCATCAAATTTAAGTTTTTGCCTTGAAGTGACATGTGCTTTTGTTCATTCTCAACAAAAATGTCTGCCAAATATCTAAGTTTGTATAACCATATTTTATCTGTCAGTCGTTCTTCAAAGTAAATATCATGTTCTATAAAAAAAAGTGGCTAGTTCAGTTTGCAACTCAATCACACAAATGTTTTTTCCTTCCAGACAGCATCATACTTCATCCAATATGCAATAGAAGTATTTTATGCATACTGCTTAGGTTGTCACACAGAACATTGAAAAAGATGTGTCATCGGGGGTTGAAATTTAATAAATTAATAATTTTTACTGCTTGATCAAGGATCTTCCTAAGTGAAACTGGCTTTCTTATTCTTTTCTGTGAGTTGGGGTTTAGATTCTCAGTACTGTGAGGTCTCTGGGTCACGGAGACCAGCACAGTCAATACTACCATCCTTGCAAAGATTTAGGAGTCTGGTGTTATACAACAAGCTTACAGAAGACGTTGCTGGTCTTCATTCTTTTCAGAAGAAGACATTTCACAGTTTAGCTCTAGATGGCATTCACGTCTTGTATCTCTGATAGAGACCCATGGCAGATTTTTATACACTGATATTGAGGTACTCCGATGAATCTTTGATTCTTCTGTCTGTGAGAGACGTTCTGAATGAATTTGCCACTCAGTATATCTTAAGATGGTGACAGGTAGACAAGTTGTAAAAACTAGCATTAATCTACCTTTCACTATGTACTAGGCATTCTGTGTACTTAGAAAAAATTAGTAACTCCAATAAGCCCGTGAGATGTGTTGAAATTTATAGATGAGGTAATTTGACTCAGAAAGGTTAAGTAGCCCAAGATGGCACTTCTAATTTAATTTAAGTGGAATTAAACCCAGATCTGTCAGATGCTAAATCCGTAGATTTTCCATTTTCACCAATATTTTTCCAAGTTATTTTTGTGTTTTGGCAGGAAGTTTTTCAATAAAACTTAAAGCAGAACACTAAAATGTTAAAGCTCCTCATATTGCATCAGCATCCATGAAATTCTCATCAAATATCTGAAGCATCTCAGAAGCACTTCCAAAAGGCTCTGTAGATAGAATACAGCTGCCCCGTGGCTCTCGACGCTACTGGCTGTCTTTGTTGACATCTGTTACTTGCCTTTTTGGCCTGTCCCTCTCTCTGTCTTTTTAAATTGTCCCCAGTGCCCAAGATTGTTCATGGCAATGCATGGGGCTTTTCCATTTTCTATTCAGGCTGAAGGAACTGCTTCTGGTTGTATCTCTCTTTGTAGATTTACCTGCACATGAGTGGAAAAGCCTCTGTTAGCAGAGCAAACAAACCTCTACTCTTTTGTTATCTAAACTGGAATACACAGTGGCTTTTCCACCCAGCCTGACTCCAAATAAAATTAGTTGTACTGTCACAAGGATTTGAGTGGACCATTTTACCTAAAAGGAGAATTGAACATTAGTGCAACACCTTCTATATATCACATACTGTGCTATACATCATCTATAAATTTAATATACATTATACTCTGCTGAGTGCTCTGTGCTTTATGCCAGGCCTCAGCTTCAGATCTGAGAGGGGGATTGTGCCGAATTGTTCTGCCTTAAAATTAATCTTACTATTCTTTTTTTTTTGGTGTGAAACTATAAAAAGATTAAAAACAGGAAGAAAAATCATGAGCAAGTTTGCATCTTAGAAGTATAATTTGTCAAGAATTTAAAGTAATTAGATGGGAGATAAGGCTGGAAACAAGAAGACCATTTCAAGAGTCCAGAAAAAGGGGGTAAAATATGAGGAGTCAGCTTAAACAGTTCAACAAGAAGGTGGAAGAGGGAAGTAAATAGTGAGAAAGTCAGGAGAGAGGGAATCAATAGGTCTCAACTCATGGAATATGGAAGAAACAATTAAGACTTCCCAGCTCTTAGTTCCACCAACTCCAATAGGAAATACTGAAGGAAAGGCATATCCTAGGGCTGGAACATAGCAAACAAGATCGCATAACACTGACAGCACATGAGCGGTGAACTGTTCCACATGTTTATGTCCGCGGTGTGCCACTGACTGGGGTTAAACACATAATCTTTCTATTCATAGTTCAAAAAGAGCTTTTGACATAAATGGGTATTAAATCTTACCAAATCTTTCTTTTTTTTTTTTTTTAAAGATTTTATTTATTTATTTGAGACAGAGAGAATGAGACACAGAGAGCATGAGAGGGAGGAGGGTCAGAGGGAGAAGCAGGCTCCCTGCCCAGCAGGGAGCCCGATGCGGGACTAGATCCAGGGACTCCAGGATCATGACCTGAGCCGAAGGCAGTCGCTTAACCAACTGAGCCACCCAGGCGCCCCTCTTACCAAATATTTCTATAAAATTAATTGATAAGATTATCTAATTGAAGTTCATATTATAAAATATCCTGGGGTGCCTGGGTGGCTCAGTCGTTAAGCGTCTGCCTTCGGCTCAGGTCGTGATCCCAGGGTCCTGGGATCGAGCCCCACATCGGGCTCCCTGCTCCGCGGGAAGCCTGCTTCTCCCTCTCCCACTCCCCCTGCTTGTGTTCCTGCTCTCGCTATCTCTCTGTCTGTCAAATAAAATCTTTTTTTTTTTTTTTTTTTTTAAAGATTTTATTTATTTATTTGAGAGAGAGAGAATGAGAGACAGAGAGCAGGAGAGGGAGGAGGGTCAGAGGGAGAAGCAGACTCCCTGCTGAGCAGAGAGCCCGATGTGGGACTCGATCCTGGGACTCCAGGACCATGACCTGAGCTGAAGGCAGTCGCTTAACCAACTGAGCCACCCAGGCGCCCCCTGTCAAATAAAATCTTTTAAAAAAAATAAATAAATAAAATAAAATATCCTGATATTGATCTAACCTTACATTCCTGGGATACACCTTATATAGTCATGATGAATTAGGAAGTTTTCAATATAATTAGATTATATCTGGTAGGGCTTTACAGACATTTTTAGTGCATCTATTCATAATTGGGGCAATTTCCCTTTCTGTGTGCCATTTTTGTCATTTTGGGTATTCAACCTTTGTCTTTGTAAGAGATTAGGTTAAAATGAAGGATTAGCTTCTTTTTGAAAATAAGTAACTTACCAGTAACATTAACTGGGACCTGACATTTTCTGAGAAGTATTCCTTATTTTCTAGATCTTTAATGAAAGTATTGTTCATTCTACTTCCTCTCGCATTAATTTGGTAAATTTATACTTCACAAAATTTCATCTTTTTAAAATTTACTGTTTATTTTTTTAGAGAGAGAGTGTGTGCATGAGCCAGGGAGGGTGGGGGAAGGCAGAAGCAGAGAGAGGCTCTAGGGCCAGCACAGACATGGGGCTTGATCTCACAACCCTGAGATCATGACCTGAGCAGAAATCAAGAGTTGGATGCTTAACCGACTCAGCCACCCAGGTACCTGCAAATTTTATCTTTTCAATTAAAAAATGCCCAATTCTTCCTTAAGTCTTAAATTCTTTGATATGACCATTGCTCTCCCTCTTATCTTTTTGTCCATGTTTAACTGAAATATAATTACCAAGGTTGTTTATAGCATTTTAATTATTTTTTATTAATTGTATCTCTTGTAAAAAAAAAACAGACTGGGTTAAAACCAAAAGACTCCTTACTCCTTGATAAGAAAGTTTAAATTGTTTCAGAGGTACAGGTCTGTGATTCATCAGTCTTACACAATTCACAGCGCTCACCATAGCACATACCCCAAATAATACATTATATGTTAAAAAAAAAAAAAAGAAGATAGTGGGAAGGGAAAAATGAAGGAGGGGAAATCAGAGGGGGAGATGAACCATGAGACTATGGACACTGAGAAACAAACTGAGGGTTCTAGAGGGGAGGGGCGTGGGAGGATGGGTTAGCCTGGTGATGGGTATTAAAGAGGGCACGTACTGCATGGAGCACTGGGTGTTATATGCAAACAATGAATCATGGAACACTACATCTAAAACTAATGATGTAATGTATGGTGATTAACATAACATAATTAAAAAAAAGAAAGTTTAAATTGCTTATATTTACTGTCAAAATATGAAATAAACTTGAACTGACTTCTCCATCTTTCTTTCACACTCATTTTTGTTTCACATTTAAATAATGTTTTAGTTCTATATTTCCTGTCTAACTTATTGTGTTAATAAATCTTATTAAATCAATGTTTATTTAATTCCAAAATTTTGAAAACAAAACAATAACTGAAGCATTCCATTTATGGAAGGTGATGAGTTTAACTATTTTTCCTTCCCTATTCCATTTCCCTTATTCTGGTCTCTATATTTGGGGATCAGAAACCTCATTAAAAAAATGAAATCTTTATTTTCTAGATTTCTTTGACTACCTTTGTTTTCACAGGCAGAACAATCATTTAGTCTTTGTGAGATCAAGAGTTACCTCTCCTATCTGGAATCAGATAGTAATCTGATTTTAATATGTCCTAACCTGGTGGGCAGGATGGAAGAGTGGGTAAAAAACCTGCCCAGTCAATGCAGTTCTAGATTGGCACAAGTCATGATTCTCATGAAGCTGTGTGAGTCCCCTGAATCAGTGGCCTTGCAGCAGGGTAGAAAGGCAGTCCAGAAAAGAGTAGCTGAGTGAGCTGCCACAATAAGGAGGCCTAAATGCATGTCCTGAGAGCCAGAAAGTTCAGGCAAGAAGAGCAAATAAGGAGGAGACTTTCACTAGGTAAATACCTTAGCTAAAAATGTCTTTTTTCAGCATACACTTGGGAAAGGACTGACTGACTTTCAAGACTCTGGAATAGGACAGAGAAACCATTATATTTAGAATCCATTTCTTCTACACAACAACATTATTAACTTTGACTCATTTTTTGATCTTCCCCTTGGAAATTTGCCCTGGACATTTTGCACCTTAAAGTCTCCCTTCCTACCCTTTCTCCACTTATCCCTATAGACTCCAGATAAGTCATTGCTTCTCTGTACTTCCTTCATAATTTGTGGGTTATTTATTCCTTTACTGCAATTAACAAGTGAAATTTAGTAACTGTTTACTGTTCTGTTACTTCTGCCAGACTATGAATCTTACAGGTTTGGGGTAATACTCATTTGGGTAATACTCAGTTCATCATTGCTGTATTGAAAATCACTATGTATTACTAAGAGAAAGCATAGGGAGAGAAGAGAGGAGAAAATACTTGCATGTCAGGGGGAAGAAAAGAAGTCATTAGAGTTGGAGCAGAGTCCTGAACGGTAACAGAAGAACCAGCACAGTGCAGGGTCACAGGTATCAAGAGAGGAAAAGGACTCGAGCTGGGAACACACAGGGTGAAATAATGAATTGTAGGAGAATGAGGACTAGGGAAATGTCACCGGAATTGATAATGGGGTGATCCCTGATCACTTTCAAAGTAGCAGATTAAGTAGACTTGATGGAGACAGAAACCAAATTGCAAGGTCAGAGTGAGTGGGAAAAGAGGAGATGAATAAGGACTAGCTAGCCTGTCTTTGAAAGGTGCATTGGTTGGAAGAAAGAGAGTCAGTAGTATGGAAATTATGAGGTTTATTGAGAATTATTTTGCTCTAGATTAAGAATCCATGTGCATGTTGATAGGCAAAAGAAAAGGAGCCAAAGGAGAGAATGGAATGTACGAAAAATGGATAGTTGATGGAAAGCAGTGGAGCTGGAGAGGAGGGAATAAGACTAAACAAATGTGAAGAGAAGGTGAAAGAAGGTGGAAAAATCCCACCGATAAATCCCCATGATAGGGAAGAAGAAAAGTTTTTAACAAGTCAAAATGAAGATAAATCCAGAAGTAGAAACTTTCTTCTGCTCTTTAGGTAGAAAGAAATCTGTGAGAGGGGACATCCATTGGCATCTATCTCAGTAAATTAGGAGTGAAGCCACCCCCTGCTCCTAGAGTGGAGTTGTTGCGGTAGAATTAGGGGCTGAGGAACACAGAGTTTAGAACAGCAGGGAGAGAGTGTTAAATAAAAGGAATCAATGAGAAGAGACGTGCAAGATGAAAAGCAGCAATGAGGGCCAATTTAAGAGTAATTAGTATGAATTCTACTTGTGGTCTCAGCTATGGTTTATTGAAATTCTCCAACAGTTTTGTCATCCTGGGTGGTATTCACACCATACGAGTGAATGAGCATGGATGATCACATGAGTGTGGGATTCTAGACTGTAAGTGGGGGCAATATTGACAGGACTGAGCCTGGATTCCAGACCACAAATGGGAGTGAGGCCAAAATAGGAAACTGTGTAAATGTTAGGAAATCGAAGAGAGAACAGATTAAGAGCTTGTGGTCACAAATAATGAGTGCTGGGTGCTTATTCATCCTTTTAAGTTGCTTAAATATTTATGGATTTATTTTAATAAAGACTTTCCAGGCAGTTCCCATTTTTTGCCACATATCTAGCAGTAATACTGGAAAACAGAAGTGAACAAAGATCTCATCTTCACCCCCCCAACCTTATGTTGACTTTTTCCTTAGTGAATAGCCTACATAAATCCCTCTTTCACCACTAGATGACCACCCTGCATTTGTAACAGGTTATACAGATTGATTTCATAATGGCTAACTAGAAGTGATGGAACTGATGTGTATTGACAATGATAAATTCAGTATATCAGGGGTTAGAATAACTGAACCCAGATTTTGGAAAGTGACAGAAATCTAACTTAATATTAATTGACTCCAGGAAAGTTAACTTAACCTTTTAAGAATCAGTTTTCTCAACAGTGAGTGGAAATAATATCAGATATCCCAAACAGTTTTAAAAATTGGAAAAGAGGCGTGCCTGGATGGCTCAGTCATTAAGCATCTGCCTTCGGCTGAAGTCATGATCCCAGGGTCCTGGGATCGAGCCCCGTATCGGGCTCCCTACTCAGCGGGAAGCCTGCTTCTCCCTCTCCCACTACCCCTGCTTGTGTTCCCTCTCTCTCTGTGTCTCTCTCTATCAAATAAATAAACTATTTAAAAAAATAAAAATAAAAATTGGAAAAGATAATATATATAAAATGTTTAGCATGGCTCCTAGAACTAAGTACATGTTCTGCATCTTGCCCATGGCAATTTTATAGTTCTTGTAAAATTCATTCCTTCGTTAGTTAAATATTTATTAAGGGCCTACTAGGTGTCAGTCATTACTTTAAATACTCAATATACAATGATGTGGGAGACTGAATTATTGGCCCCAATTCCTTACCATTCCCTGTATCCATAGCCTTTACTATGTGTTTTTCTGTCCTCCTACTAAAGGGAAAGTGAACCTCCCCACATTGAGACTTCAGACTGAGCCAGATGACGTGCCTTCACTCACAGAACATAGGCTGAAGTTTCAGTGAGTCAGTTCTGTGCCTTGGTCTTATGAGCCATCATGGATTTTTACTCGTTCCATTCTGTTTTTAACTTTGCCTTGAGAATAGTAACCCTGGGCTCCAGAAGGCACCTGTGAAGCAGACCAGAGCCCCACCAACAGCACTCAGGCTCAGCTAGATACATAGCTTGAAGCAGAGGTACCCAGTTAAACATAGTCTATATCAGGAGATGGCAAACTATCACCTGGGGGTTGAATCTAGCCTGTGGCTTGTTTTTGTATGGCTTATAGAACAAGAATGTTTTTTGCATTTTTAAAGAGTTCTAAAACAAAACCAGCAGCAACACAAATGAAAGGAAGGAAGGAAGGAAGGAAGGAAGGAAGGAAGGAAGGAAGGAAGGAAGGAGGGAAGGAAGGAAGGAAGAAAGGAGACAGAGACCATACGTGGTTTGTAAACTTTGTGATCTCTAAAAGAAAAAAAAATTACTGACCCTTGGTCTTGATCTCCAACACCAGACAGCCAGAGACTATAAGTGATTCCCACTGAGATCAACAGAGCTGCTCCTGACAACTTCCACTCATGAGAGAAGTAAATGCTTGCAATTGTTTTGCAGCATTCCAACAAAAGCTAAGTGAAAAATGGAAACATACATGGATCCTACCCTCATGGAGTTCACATTTTGGTTAGGAAGACAGAGAACTATTAAACAATAATGAGAACAAATATACAAATGCAAATTTTGATAAATGTTATGAATAGAGATATAGAAGATTGGAGGTTTGAAACAAAGTGGGTGTTTGAAATAGTCACTGGAGCAAAAGGAGAGTGAAATGACTGGACGTTCACAGGAACATTTCTGGGTAGTGTTGAAGGCCCAATTAATTAGTGATCATGACTTAGAGTGACATCCTTCTGTCCTATGTCCCATTGTTCAGCTGTTTTGGGGGGATGGGGTTTACAATCACGGTGTGATAACAGAGCCAGAAGGTCCAGGAATTTATTTTATTGTCAACAGTTATTGAAATGAGAATGGAATCTAAGCCCCAAGAAGACGGCTGGTGAATTTGGAAAATGTTAAGAGGTTAGTGGCTTAAAGGTATTACAGAATTTAAAGAACAAGCTGCCTAAGCATGGTTCACAATGAAGAGTTTATGGTCAAAACGCATTTGCGTTGTTGGCTACAGAATGCAGGTTTTACAAACTTCATCACAGAAACTCCTCTCTTCCTTCCTTCTTCCTTTTCTTTCTTTCTTTTTCTTCCTTTCTTTCTGAACTTTATAAGACAATATTTTTTGGAAGATGTTTTTGTGTATATGAAATACTAAATTATGACTTTCTTTATACTCAACTATGCCTCCCTAAGAATTCACCCTAGCTTAAGTCTTGAAGATTTAAAATACACATTAGTATACTAAATTTTAAGTCTTACAGTAAAGAGTCTTGTAAAGTTTTATCTAACTCAGCATTTCATAGATGTTTTTGACTACCAAAATCTTTTATTGCTTAATGCCCATTAATACCCTGCAGAGGAAAACGTTTTAGTAAACAATAGTGTCAGCTAATCCGTCGTATTAATGTGTCTAAGGAAATAGTGTGTCAACAGGAGGAAAAAGGGATTCATGGAGGCAAAAGAGCAGGCCAAGAGCAATTCATTCACTGATTCATGCATTCGACATTTTCTGAGTCCCAGTTACATGCCATTCACTGTAGAACACAAAGTGGAATAAAATACTGCCTCTACCTACAATCTAATTAGAGAGACAGAGACCCAAACTAACAAAAGGAAGAACGGCCACACAGAAAGGTGAGTACTAACAAAAGTCCATGCTGAGTTCTCTCCCAGGAAGGGGACCTGCAAGACTTGGCAGATGGGATAGAGTGGGCCTGAATGAAGGATAAGAAAATGATTTTAGGAGGCGGTAAAAGTTGAATGGGGTTGCCATAGTTGTAATTTACTTTAAAATACTTCAAGACAGACAGGGTAGTACTAATTGCTAGTTTAAGTTTCAATTCTGGGAGCAAATGGGATCTATGAGAATCCTCACTCCAGCAGTGGTTAGTGTTTTATTAGGCGCTCCAGAGGTGGCTACGACAAGTCTTCCATTATCCAGAACTTGGTCAAGACCGTAGGCCCTACTGCTTAGCATAGCAAATATATTCTTCCTGTAGAATTTATTGGTTTTTATTTATCATGAGGAATGTGAGAAGGAGGCTTTCATTGTTCACATTAACAGTATTCAAGATTGGCTAAAACATGTTATAGACACTTGTGATCCTTTTTGTGAGTGGGATCTGAAGTGTTTATCCTTTGGAATCAAGCTTCCTACTTCCTCCCACAGAAATCCTGTATTCAGCCTTTGTTAGGGCTTCATTATCCACTACCCAATCCCACCAAAAAAACCTATGCAAGGCCAAATCATGTGGGGTCCATCAGTGTCTAACAAATTCTGTAAAGATGCAGAGGCATAAAACAGCATTATAAATACAAGGAACTTTAAATGCTTTCACACAGAATGAAGGGGGAAGTGAATCTAAAGAGGGAGAGATTAAGTCTCAAGCGCTATTCCCAGAAAATTAGGTCTTAATCACATATTGAGATATAATATCTTTTTAAAATGATAAACACATCAGGTTACAGTAGCCTGATAAAAAAGCCATTCAGACGATCCCATTGATTTGCTTTTGCTTTGATTATATGTTGGCTTCTCACAGAGATTGTATTAAGGTGAGCTAATGTACTAACCAGTTAATGCAATTATTGAAGTCTCTTTGGAAGTCATATTACTCTGTGAAATATAATGCATTGGCATTCTGGTTTATGTTCAATCTCTTTGGGAAGGCTAATATGAAGCATTCCAATGAGTCTGGTCAATTCTACCTGCACTCAAAGAATCAAGTTTCTGCACATGCAAAGTGGACGGTCAGAACCTTGGCTATGGTCACTCCACTGCCCTATGAGATTCTCTCTGCATTCAGTGACATCCTTACACTCCCCAGTCCCAGACAAATCTCTTCCTTTTGTGGTAACAGTTGGAAACATGGAATATGTGGGAGCTGTTACAGACACTGGTGAGATTTGAGAGGTGAAATGTGAGAAGTTTGTATAGTGTGTTAAATAGTAAAAGTTAGTCTGGGAAAATTGGGGGAGAAACAGTAACTGGAGTGAAAATATTCAGGTCCTATTTATTTTACATATATTTAATGCAAAGGATCAGTCTCTAGGAAGATTCAGGTCTTTCTTTTGTGCAATTATTTTGCTAATTATAAACGCACTAAACTTGTTTTCATTCTGAAAAAGTTGAAAGGAGCGTATGAATGAGAGAGAATGCAATCTGAGAGGAGGTTCAGAGAGGTGATGTACAATGATAATACCAGTGGAAATTTGAATGCAAAATTATTTTTAAAATAGAAAGATTGTCTCAAAATAAGATATTTCAAGGGACTTGATTAGTGTTACTGGCTTTTTTTTTAGGTCTCAGTTTATAACTAATAAAAAATAACACTGATTTTCAAAAATTTTCAAAGGTTTTTTTTTTTTTTTTTTTTTTTTTTTTGAAATCTCTAGAGGGACTAGTACGGAGGTCTCAAAGTGTGATCCAGGGACCCTTTCACAAAATTATTTTCATAATAATGCTAAGACTTCATCTGCCTCTTTTTTGTTCTCATCTGGTAGTACAGTAGAGTCTTCCAGAAACCACCTGATGTATGATATGGCAACAGAGTGAATGCAGAAGCATATACAAAAATCAATAATCTTCGGGGCGCCTGGGTGGTTCAGATGGTTAAGCGTCTGCCTTCGGCTCAGGTCATGATCTCTAGGTCCTGGGATGGAGCCCCATGTCAGGCTCCCTGCTCAGCAGGGAGTCTGCTTCTCCCTCTTCCTCTGTCTCTCCCCACTGCTCTTACTCTTTCTCTCTGTATCTCTCTGTCTCAAATGAATAAATAAAAAATTCTTTTAAAAAAAGTCAATAATCTTCTATGACAGCAGACAGTAAAGAGATTTGCAAAAGGTAAAACAATGCCACTCAAAATTTTCATGAATATTTTTCTTTTGGAAAATAATTATTTTTCATGAAAATATGTTGTCTATAGTAAACTATAATGGCTTATTTTCATTCTTTTTAAATGAATTTATAGATAAAATTTTAAAACATTTTTAGTTTTAATGGTTAATGTGGTCATCAATACCCAGATAAACCAAAGCTCTTCAAGGTCCTCAATAATTTTTAAGAGACTAAAGAGATCTTGAAACCAAAAGAGTTTAAGAAATTTCAACATAGTCAGGGCGCCTGGGTGGCTCAGATGGTTAAGCGTCTGCCTTCGGCTCAGGTCATGATCCCAGGGTCCTGGGATCGAGTCCCACATCGGGCTCCCAGCTCAGCGGGGAGCCTGCTTCTCCCTCTGACCCTCTCCCCTCTCATGCTGTTTCTCTCTCGCTCGCTCTCTAAAAAATAAATTTAAAAAATCTTTAAAAAAAAAGAAATTTCAACGTAGTCAAATAAAACTTTGAATATTTGACACTACCCCATTTATTTTCTTCTATCTGAACTAGACTAAACCATGGGAAATAATCAGTTTCATGTGTGCCTTGGCTATTGCAGACTGAGACTGTTGATGGAAGAGGGTCTGAAGGTACTGGTGAATTTGCACTTCATTTTTTATTTGAATGAGATGGTGTCTCAATGGCACTAGGCATGGAGGAAAAAACCTTTTTACTGTTGCTACAATGGTAAATTTCTCTTTTTGATGACTTAGCATATCCAGCATCCATTCCACAGTGTTATGTGAATTTCCAGGTGCCGAAATATAAAGGAAATTATGTTGATTGTTAAACTCTCAAAGGTAACTTGAAAAGTCACTACACATTTACATGACTATGAACCTAGCTTTCAGAAAACTCCCAAAGGCACCAGATCCCAGAGACTTAAATCTTAATGGTAAATTTCTTCACAGTGACAGATACTAAAACAGCGTAGAGATAAAGTATGAGATCTGCCCAGTTTGAAGTCAGTTCACTTAAATGTAAGGCACTGTGTGCAGTGTTTTGACTTATTATGTGAAGAATTCATGGCCATATGTTTGTTGACTGCTATCCAGAGAGCTGACAGCTGCAGATGGATCTTGTTAATAATCCATAGTGCAAAGGAGCCACCCAGTATATTTTAAAAACATGGGTTATTTCAGCAGAAAACAGTATAAGACTTGTCTCCTTTTAGGATATATTTAGCATTAAAATAATGCAGTAAAATTACAAAACAAAACAAAACAAAAACACAACTGTCTCCCATCTTCCCCAGCTTGTAGGGTAAATCTGGACTTCTCTTTTTCCAGTTAGAGAGTAAGAAAAATACAAAATAATACATCTTAACCACTGTGATCTTTCTCTCATTAAGTCTTTTTTTTTTTTTTAAAGATTTTATTTATTTATTTGAGACAGAGAGAATGAGAGAGAGAGAGAGCACATGAGAGGGGGGAGGGTCAGAGGCAGAAGCAGGCTCCCCGCCGAGCAGGGAGCCCGATGCGGGACTCGATCCAGGGACTCCAGGATCATGACCTGAGCCGAAGGCAGTCGCTTAACCGACTGAGCCACCCAGGCACCCCTCATTAAGTCTTGTTATATAGAGAATGGAACTGAGAGAAAGGGCAAGAGAGGTTGGGTGGGAGGGGAGTCAGCTAAGTAACAAAAACTAATTTAATGTTTTTTAAGTATTTTTTCCACAGACCAGATTGCAATTTACAACCTTGCCATTCCATCAAATGCTATGGCACTTCACAAAGCTGCCGAAATGCAAAATTGGCCAGGTTTAACATAATCGCTGGTTGCGAGCAACATGAGATTGCAAATGTCACAGGAAAGAGATGATAAATGGCTGAGGGATATTTATGTACACTATATAGATATGTTGGCTAAACTCCTTGAAAGAAATCTGTTAGAAGCAATTATTTCAGTTACAGATTTGGACCAAAAATGCCTTTTTGTGTTACAGGCATCTGGGATCATTAGGTCTTCTATGGTAGCTTGGTTTCTCTTACTCAGACTGTTCTCTGGAATGCCTGATGCCTTAATCATCCACCTACTTCTGAAACATCTTCCAAGAAGCAGAGTCACATGCAGGATGTGAAAGTATTCAAATGGTCTTGGCATGAAATGATAGGCTCCCTCTTTGTCATTTTTCTGTTCTTGATTTAAACAAAGAACGATATTCAGACTGGATTATTCCAATTTTTCCTCTGAGATATAACGTGATAAGCAACAAAAATAATTACATTTCACACCTCTTAGTTTGAAGGTAGAATTTTTCCATAGAGAATTTAGTGTTATGATGAAAATAGCTAATCCTTACATCGTGATTACAGTGTGCTAGGCACAGTTCTCATTTAATCCTTATAACATATACATGGGGTAGCCTCATTGTTATATTCATTTTAAACACAGGATAACTGAAATGCAGAGGTTAAATAACTTTACCAAGGTCACACAGATAATAAATATGAGACTCTGGATTCAAACTCAGGCCAGCACAGAGTTCATGCTTTTAGTTATGATGCTATATTGCCTTGTCAATAAATAATACAATACTCAAAAACAAACAGCACATTTGTAATACCATATAAAGTCATTAATCTTATCTTCTGACCTAAAGTTCCTTTGAATGGATACTGACGTTGTTCTTGAGGACTTGACTTAGCACAAACTGAAATATGGGCAGATGTATCAGTCAGAATAGGCTAGGTTATGCGGTGGTAACACAGAGCCCCATTATCTCAATGGTGTAAGGCATCAGAGATTTTATTTTTCACTCATCTTCCATGTCAATCATAGGCTCCCTGGGGGCTTGGTACTACACTGACATGGTGCTTGCACCAGAACCCTGAATGACCTAGGATTCACTCTATAGCATGGTTGGGGAAAGAAAGTATGTGACAGAGCATTTGTCAACCATTAAAACTTTTGCCTGGAGATGATGTATGCCATTTTCCCTCATATTCTACTAGCATAAGAGAATCACACTATCCCACTTAACTCTGAGGGGGAAGTATAGTCATCTCATGTGCCCAGAAGGAGAGAAAATTGGGACTTATATACAAACAGTCCTAAGGACTATTTTAGCAGAGTCACCATGTTAAGGAGGGATTAGTTGAGACAGCCAGGGACAGTCTTTCACCAAGGGCTAGGGACACTGTTCCAGGACACCTGAGAGTCATCTGGTTTCAGCTTACTTCTTTGGGACAACTTTTATGACTTTTCAAAATGAAGTTAGAAGTCCTGTTATATACTATCATAACACCTGCTTCCTCTTTCATATCATTCATGATATTTGTCATTACTTATTCTCTTCTGCATAAGATTTTATATAAATTCCATGAAGTCAGAGAATGATTTTGTGTTGGCCAATTGCTATATTCAATCTTCTTCTATCCCATCCTGATACTTCAATAGTTAAATGAGCCCAATAAATATTTATTAAACTAATAAATACATATTAAGCTAGGAAGAGTAAACAAGGAATGGTATCTGTACCTGGAATATACTTTTGAGCCAGTTTCACATGATTCAACAGATCTTTCCTCCCAGTCAGTCTAAATCCCAGCACAATTTTTGTGGCAAAGAGAATGTTCTATCTTTCCTGCCCACCACCCTTTGGAGCATCTTGAACAGGAGACTGGGTTTTTCACTCCACAAATAAACCTTAAAGGAATACAGATGCAAATATCTGGGAGAGTTATCCCATGAATGAATGACATGAATGACACCAACAAGAATTAAAGTAATTCTTTTCCTGATTTGATAGGGATGGAGACTTAAAAAGCCAGAAGGCTACCCCCTTTTAAAGGGAACGGGAGGGGAATGAAAGGAAAAAAAAAAAAAAACAAAACCTGAAGTAGAAAGAAGAGTCCAGAGGTGAGATGACTAATTTGGACTTTAAATATTGCCACAAGCCTCGGCTTATATTCACCTATTCAATCAGGGATCTTCTGTTATGTCTTGATTATGTATTTCATGTCCATAGCTGTCTGAACAGCTTCATGGGAACCATTGGGCACTACATGTAAATCATGAACAAGACTGAAACCTGATGCAAGATAATGATAGCAACATGTCTGGCCCTCTTTAAACAGCATCATCACCTGTTGCTTCCCCTGATCGAGCCCTCATCACCATCATAAACTGCATAAAGAAAGGTTCAGATTTAGGCTGTGTTCCCCTGGGAGAGAGAGTTAGTGGATTTTGAAGCACAAAGCACAACACACTGTCTTTTTTGTTTGATCTAAAAAGCAATGCATTCTGTGTCATGTAATACATGGGTTACTAGGTCATGTGCAAATTTGGGGTAATTACTAATATTTAAACTCACATTTCTATGATAATTTAAAATCACAGTACCTTCACTTTTCATCAGAATGAGTCACTTTAGAAATCTAATAGTTTTAAGTCAAAGTGATATGCTGTTAATAACAGAGGGAAAAGCCTTTCTAATAAGAAATCTTTTCCTTTAAACCAATCATACATAAAAGAACAATGTAGGAAGCTTCTAGTTTTCTTAAGGTAGTCAGGCATCATAAGTTATGCTTTATGTCTGACCTCAAATAGAGCTGGATTATCTCAGAGAAGAAGCAAAATAAATGCAAAAAAATTCAGATTACACAGAATCCTGCAGAAAGACCCAAGGTAGAGAAAAGTGACTGATAGTGTTACTTAATTCTTCTTTCTTTTCCTATCAGGGTTCATATTGTCTATAGGGACAGTACTAATTTGTTAAAAATTCAGTTATAGGCCACATCAAAAGCTAATGATGTATTGTATGGTGATTAACATAACATAATAAAATTTAAAAAAATCAGTTATAGTAGTTTGGGCTTTTGTTTTGTTCTGTTTTGTTTTCCTTAATCAGTAGTTGCCTGACCCAAAAGGGAACCTTTGTCCACATACACATTTGGAAAAGTAGAATTACCTTGAAAAAGAAAATTGTGCTTTTTTAGTGTGGGCTACAGAGCTAAATGTAACCCAGAGAATTTTTTTTTCCCTAGGGAAAGGCAAGCTGTCTTTAGAAAAATATCTACTTCTTTGTATCCTGAATATTAAATTCTCAAATGTTAAGATCACATTTCTAGGGGGCGGAGCAAGATGGCGGAGGAGTAGGAGACCTGGATTTCGTCTCCTCTCAGGAATTCAGCTGGATAGGGATCAAACCATTCTGAACACCTACAAACTCAACAGGAGATCGAAGAAAAGAAGAGCAACAACTCTCTCATCAGAAAAGCGACCACCTTCTGGAAGGTAGGACGTGCGGAGAAGTGAATCCGAGGCGATATTCGGGAGGATAGACGGCGGGGGAGGGGCCTCCGGCGGCCGCTTCTGGCAAGTGATAGAGCCGCGGAGCACAAAATCGGAACTTTTAAAAGTCTGCTCCACTGAGGGACGTCGCTCTGGTGGCTAAGCGGGGGGTGGAACCCTCCGGGACAGTGTGGTCTCAGGACCCTCGGGGTCACAGAAAGACCGGGGGTGCCTGAGTGTGGCAGAGCTCCCAGGTATC
>NC_058410.1:38744607-38809471 GCF_002201575.2 Neomonachus schauinslandi
TTCCATGCTCATGGATTGGAAGAACAAATATTGTGAAGATGTCAATGCTACCTAGAGCAATCTACACATTCAATGCAATCCCCATCAAAATACCATCCACTTTTTTCAAAGAAATGGAACAAATAATCCTAAAATTTGTATGGAACCAGAAAAGACCCCGCATAGCCAGAGGAATGTTGAAAAAGAAAAGCAAAGCCGGTGGCATCACAATTCCGGACTTCCAGCTCTATTACAAAGCTGTCATCATCAAGACAGCATGGTACTGGCACAAAAACAGACACATAGATCAATGGAACAGAATAGAGAGCCCAGAAATGGACCCTCAACTCTATGGTCAACTCATCTTTGACAAAGCAGGAAAGAATGTCCAATGGAAAAAAGACAGTCTCTTCAACAAATGGTGTTGGGAAAATTGGATAGCCACATGCAGAAGAATGAAACTGGACCATTTCCTTACACCACACACAAAAATAGACTCCAAATGGTTGAAAGACCTCAATGTGAGACAGGAGTCCATCAAAATCCTAAAGGAGAACACAGGCAGCAACCTCTTTGACCTCAGCCGAAGCAACTTCTTCCTAGAAACATCGCCAAAGGCAAGGGAGGCAAGGGCAAAAATGAACTATTGGGACTTCATCAAGATAAAAAGCTTTTGCAAAGCAAAGGAAACAGTCAACAAAACCAAAAGACAACCAACAGAATGGGAGAAGATATTTGCAAATGACATATCAGATAAAGGGCTAGTATCCAAAATCTATAAAGAACTCATCAAACTCAACACCCAAAGAACAAAGAATCCAATCAAGAAATGGGCAGAAGACATGAAAAGACATTTTTCCAAAGAAGACATCCAAATGGCCAACAGACACATGAAAAAGTGCTCAGTATCGCTCGGCATCAGGGAAATCCAAATCAAAACCTCAATGAGATACCACCTCACACCTGTCAGAATGGCTAAAATTAACAAGTCAGGAAATGACAGATGTTGGCCGGGATGCGGAGAAAGGGGAACCCTCCTAACACTGTTGGTGGGAATGCAAGCTGGTGCAGCCACTCTGGAAAACAGTATGGAGGTTCCTCAAAAAGTTGAAAATAGAGCTACCATATGATCCAGCAATTGCACTACTGGGTATTTACCCCAAAGATACAAAAGTAGGGATCCGAAGGGGTACGTGCACCCCGATGTTTATAGCAGCAATGTCCACAATAGCCAAACTGTGGAAAGAGCCAAGATGTCCATCAACAGATGAATGGATAAAGAAGATGTGGTATATATATACAATGGAATATTATGCAGCCATCAAAAGGAACGAGATCTTGCCATTTGCAACGACGTGGATGGAACTGGAGGGTATTATGTTGAGTGAAATAAGTCAAACAGAGAAAGACATGTATCATATGATCTCACTGATATGAGGAATTCTTAATCTCAGGAAACAAACTGAGGGTTGCTGGAGTGGGGGGTGGGGTGGGAAGGATGGGGTGACTGGGTGATAGACACTGGGGAGGGTATGTGCTCTGGTAAGCGCTGTGAATTTTGCAAGACTGTTGAATCTCAGATCTGTACCTCTGAAACAAATAACGCAATATATGTTAAGAAAAAAAAAAAGAAGAAGAAGAAGAAGGTAGCAGGAGGGGAAGAATGAAGCGGGGGAAATCGGAGGGGTAGACGAACCATGAGAGACGATGGACTCTGAAAAACAAACAGGGTTCTAGAGGGGAGGGGGGTGGGAGGATGGGTTAGCCTGGTGGTGGGTACTGAGGAGGGCACGTTCTGCATGGAGCACTGGGTGTTATGCACAAACAATGAATCATGGAACACTTCATCTAAAACTAATGATGTAATGTATGGGGATTAACATAAGAATAAAAAAAAATTAAAAGAAAAAATACTTCAAGAGGAACTGGACTGCAATAAAGATTAAAAACAGAAAAAAAAAAAAAAAAAAAAAAAAAAGATCACATTTCTATTACGTAGGAGTCCAGGCATTTCTCCATAAGACTGTTTTTACCATGATTTATTGAAGCCAATCTGTGATAGCACAAGAAAAGTCAACAATATTTGCCTATGTTAATGTTATGTATGAATCTTCTGCATCTTAATTGTGCAATGATATGCATGTGATATCAGTGTCTGAAATACTAGTGGCCAGATCTTTGTTCTGGTGTTTATGAAAGCTAAACACTAACTAGTTCATTGATTGAGACTCCTTTACCTCATGCAAGGTACTTTGAAGTAAAGATAAAGAAAAAAGAATAAGACTTTTCAAACCTATATAAGCATTAAAAATAATCTCACAATCATATATTTAATTTTAAATTAGAAATTGAACAGCTAAGGTTTGGTTAATTAAATGGGGATTTTTCTTTGTTTTAAAATGGAAACATTCTTCATAGAGCTGAAGGGACACTGGATACAGAGTCTGAAAGCTGGATTCTTAACTCCAGCCTTACCAATTACCAGCTACAGGACCTTAGCAAACTATGAAACTTTATAAATTTCCATTTCTCTATCTGTAAAACATTTAACACCTAACTCATGGGGTTTTATGGAGGTTAGTTCTACATTAATTATACCCTACCTACACCTCCAGAGTTCACAATGACTAAAAAGGACATACATGGAATAATATTAATATGTCTTCCTACAAAAGAAAGATGGAAATGACTGAGCATCATATTGGTCTTTGTGCTTCCTGCAAGTCAGGATAAAAGTGGAAATAGGAAGAGATACACAGGCTAATTAAGAGAATGAGGAGGAAGTGGGCTAAAAGTAGGCTAATTTCTCAAAAGATACAGATGTTTTTCTATTATTAGAGTCTACATTTTCACATAGAAAACTCAGTAATATAACAGACAAAATAATTGCAGCAAAATTGGAAGTCTTTATATGACTTGATAAAGGCCAAGGGCACCATTTATGCACCCCACTAAAGGTCAAACTGAATTTGATTCAACTGGCTGGTGATTTAACCTAACACGTAGATAAGAGATTAGAGGCATGGTGACACCAACCTTCACTCAACTTTGATAAAGAGTTCCTTTTTCAGTCTGCTTTTGGCAGGAGCTAAATAGAAGATAATTTTTGGTCCTTTAGTTCCTTTTGTTATATTAGGCAGAGCAGATTGGCCCATATAATTTGTTTAATTTGGAAACCAGTTTAGGTAGGGTTGTCTGGATTATCAAGTGTTACATTTCTGTGAACACCTTAACATACTTTTTGTCTTTTGACTTCTTTGCCTTCTATTAAACCAGGATCATCCATTTGCTTTTGGGAAGTTTAGGATACTTGAAGGAGAAATGCAAAGAAAAACAGAAGGGTTTGATATACAAAAGAGAATTCTTGAGTTATAGGAATACATAGTCTTGAAATCCACGAATTAGGTAAAGAGAAGTGATTTCTATTTTTTAATAATCTCTTTCTATATTAAGAGCCAGTCCTTGCCAAAAATATCATAGAATTTTACTGCCCAACAGTAGAGAGAACTTTGGTAAGTTTTTGTCATACAGTATAGGAGGACAAAGTCCACTTCTTCAACTCTGGAGATTGTGAGACAGGAGCAGAAGAGCCAAGCGATCAGTCATGTCTACAGTCCCAGAGGTGATTGTTGTTTGGCAGGTTTACCAAAAAGCTAGAAGCAGAGGGGACTTTTGCCATGTTCTCTGTTTGGTATCTAGGGACCAGATGCCACCCCACTTAGGGTAGACCTCCACCAACAACAGCCTGTGAACAGTGTGGAAGTGATCTGGTGGTTTCTCTGTAGCCCAAGGAGGTCCTAGAAAGAAGCTGGGAATATGCCAGGGGCCCCACAAGAGATGTCATCCTGGGTCTGAAGGTTTCACTGCAGTCTGCTCCAGGAGCCTACTAAAAATTAGATCTAGGAAGTGCAGGTAACAAGGGGTGATGACCAAAGTCCCGAAGGCAGGGACTAAGCTCTCAGTTACAACAGCCTGAGGAATTCAACAGTAGACGCCAGCACAGAAAGACTACAGATGAGAATAGCACACAGGCCAGTATAAAACCAGAGACTCCCCATTTGCCCACCTGCATGGCTGAGAACCTTGCACTGTTCCCCCCAAAAGCTCAGAAATCATCTTGGGATGAGTCCTGAGTGGAACTTTGAATTGACAAAAACTGTCCCAAATCTAAACTATTTTTTAACAAAAAAAGATTAAATTACCATTAACTGGTAATTTAAATTAAGTGTCTTTGCTATCCATTGTGGTGGAGTTTAGGGGGAAAAACTAGCATCACTTACATAAAATAATAAATTTATATTTTCTTACAATGTCTGGGGTTATGCGAATAAAATACTGACCCAGAGAACTCAAGAAGACTAAACACGGCTTCTCAATTCTGGAGCTCCTCTGCAGGAGTGCATTGCCAGGCTATTCCAAGACAGCCCAGGGTCCTTCTCTAGAAGAAAGTTTAGATCGGTTTGGGCTCTCGGATAAATATTTGACTGAAACTCTATACTCACACCAGACAATGCAGCTAAATGGTTTTGGCTTAAAATTGCTTCACACTGGGAGAATAGTTCCCCACACTGGCAGCAGGAAAGTTGCAGCAAGACTGCTCCGAAATGTCTGATTCAGAGCAGCATTGATTCTCAGTGTGCCTGCCAGGAGTAGTTGGCTGTACAATAGACCCCCAGGAAAGGGAATGAGTTCCCTTACTTGATGGAGTTATTTGGAACTGACCAACTGAATTGTGAAGAAAGTTTATCAAAGACAATAATTTTAGTTTTTGACATAATTACAGTTGAGCTATCATTTCTGTCTGCAGCTATATACCAAGATCAACTGCCTCTGGGGGATGCTCCTGGTTTACGATAGTAAAATTCTGTCATTGGCATAAAGGAAACACTTATCATCTTCCCGTTTTCCTGTTGTAAAAGAGCATACTCCAGTCTCAAAACAACAACAACAAAAAGCCAATTTATTTATGAAGTGTGTGATAAAGAGAAGATGGGCTTCTGGTGATTCAACAGAATAATGTTTTAGGAAGTGCCTGTTAAGTTATACCTCTTCTTCCACCTCCCTTAGGAAAACAATGTTGGCTAATTCTAAATACTTTTCACCAAATGCAGGTAAAACCTTTAGAGTTGGACAGGCTGGAGATTAAATTAAATCCTGCTCTATAGTATTGGTCAAGTTACTTCTTTGATGTAAATGCGGCTGAAAAACAGGGCTAGCGTTCCAAAACTAATACTTCATTGGGTTTCTGTGAAGATCAAGTGAAGTAAGTATCTAAAACCCCTAAGTCTCTGGTACACAGTAAATGTTCAGTAAATGTTAGCTCAGTCCCTGTTATGGTAACTTAGGGGTCATAACATAATCCTGGCCAAAATTCTGAAAACAAATCTGAAACTGCTTGAGATTCTGCCCCATATGGACTCATTGCCAAATTTCAAAACTTTTTACCGAAGGAACTCTGGTTTTGAAATTTCTCCTCTGCTTGTTATTGAACATTTTTGAGGACACAGAAAGGACTAGGAATTAGATAGACACTTCTATTTCCTTAAAACATTCCAGAGGGAAGTTTTTGTTTTTGTCTTTCAATCAAGAAAAAGAAAATAATTAAACTTAAAAAAAATCCTTCTATTTGCCTTCTAAAGTGCAGCCTTTAATTCAGCAGTTTGAAGTAAATGACAATAAAATATAAAATTATTCAAATAATAGCATCAGAGCAGCATTTCTTTTAAATTGTTATGAATTTTTAATTGCATAAATATACTTGGGCACCAAATATTACGTCTAAATTTAAGCCACTGAGATGTTCAGGCTCTGATCTGTAGATTGAGAAGTGAGTGATTAATTCTTTTTAACAAGTGAATAACTCGACCTTTAGACTTTGATTCTGAAACCATCTTTCCTTCTGTTGGCCAAGTAAGCATCAAGAAGATTTTTTTTTCCTTGTAAATATTTAATTCAGCAGCTTCACTGGCTTGGCTACATGAGCTGTGTAATATTGGTAATTTTAGTTAACTCTTTTGGATTATTTTTTATTCCTTTATATAAAAGACTCTGCCATATTAGATGTTCTTCAATGTTTCTTCCACATCTAAAATACTGTGATCTACACAGACCTAATCTCTGTGTAGAAAGAAGTGGTCTGAGTTGGCAACTGACTTGATTAAAAAGAACACAAGCTACAGATTGCTCCAACTTCTCTTACTTTGAGTATCAGAGAAGTGCTTGCCTGACTCATTCCGATTCAAGCACCGGCTATGTGCCCAGCATTTTCCTACGACTCTGGAAGTCTAAGGCAGATGGTCTGCACCTTCATGTGCTTTGAAGTTTAGCTGAAAGAGGCAGATATAAAACTAGTGCATATCCTAAAGTATGTATATGATTTACTCAGGGCACAGAGAGAGTGTGAGAACGCTATATTAGTACTATCATTAATAGACAACTGAAATTAGAGTTTCTGGATGTCAAGGAATGTTTCTTTTAGAAAATGTTCTCTTTTCAGGGCTATTAATAGTGTTTTCAGGTCAGAACCAAGTCCATTGAGCAGAGGGTGGGTAAATCTGAGACTTCTGCTCAGTATGCTGTTGTGCAATGGGTCACGCTCAGTTTCTAACGATCATCAACTGGAAACCAACTTCATTAACCACTGAGTAATTACTAACACTCTCATGAATAATGGCCAAGGTAATTTTAGTAACAGCCATTTAGCTGACACATCAAAGGTGACCAAACATGTCTCACAAAGTAATGACTCTGACCAGTGAAAAATTAAACCACATCCTCTCATCAATTTGTTTTCAGATCAGTTAATGGAGTCTCCTACAGAATAGGTTTTATTTTTACTTTTCTGCCTTCATTATATGACCTTGATTGGGATAAAGGAAATGTTTTCGGATAGAAGATTGGCAATGATACTGTCAGTGATTATCAGACTTGTTACTCTAGTGAACTTGCAGAAGCTCACTGTGATCCCCCAAGTTTATATCACCTTTTCCCTGACAAAGACTTGGGTGAGATGTCTGTGACTTTAAAAGCACATATTTTTTTTTCTTGCTTCAATTGTTCAGGAAATGACTGTGTTCTCACCAGAGAAATGGTCTGGAAACATTGAGATGTGGTAGAAGAGAAGGGTGATGAGAGAAAATAAGTGTTAGAGACTAAGGCATATACAAGAGAGGTCACCTGGCAAGGTCAAGGGATAAAAACTTAGAGGAATGCTAGTGCTGATAGTGTGGACCCTATTTGAAGGAGAGGGAAAGAACCTGATGGAAATTCTCTACTTTTCTCAATTTCAGTTACACAGCATTCAACTAAATTATGTACATAAATTCATAGCCATAAACAAAATCGGATTTTTTTTCTATGACTGATAATACACAATCTTTTCCCTTTTATTCCTTTATCCAATTTAATCCCATGGATCACCATCATATCACTGAAACACTAACTTACAAATACTGTTACTTCTCTTACCCACTCCAACTGTAGTCACCTAGAAAAACCTCACTGACAGGTTAACCAAATTTATCTGCCTACTCCATGCCTGCATCTGAAAACAATACTGTAGAATTTTATCTTCACGACCATAAATCCCCAAAATGGCAATCCTTGAGGCAATTCTACCTTAATTCCTTAATATATTAGGTTTCATGCTCTCCAATACCTTCTCTCTACTCAAACTTCATCACTTTCCTCCTTCACTCTTAGCTAATGATCTTGCCTAATACTTCATTAGCAACGCCAGGAAAACAAATAGGAACTCCCTCATTTTCTACCAAAATCAAAATCTATTTGAATCTGAACTCATGTTCTCTCTTTTATTCTTTTACAATGAACAATGTCCAGCTTCTGTCAAAGGCCAAGCCCTTCACTTGTGCTCTGGAGCTGATCACCATCTCCTTCTCAAAGACTTTGCTCCTAAAAAGAATTAGTACTCCTACATAATCAATTTCTTTTGGATCATTACCATTAGCATATAAAAACTCTTTAATCTCTTATCTTGAAAGTCACTCTTGAGGCTAGAAGCAATGATACCACAGTAGCAATGAGGACACCTGAAGCCAGATGGCAGTTTTCTAAATACCATTCCCCAATAAAAGAAACTCGGGCTTTTTGGAGAACTGGATGATTCCACGGCTGAGTTAGGGAAAATATGTGATGAATGTATTGTGGTATCAGAAAGTGAGGAAATGTATACAGAGAGAGACAGAAAGGGAGAGAGGAGAAATTAAAAAAACAATTAAATTAAAAGGATTAGGGCATATAAAAGGGTCATAGGAGGCAACTGGAAAGAGCCTCCAATGGCCCAAGTTAAAACAACCTGAGCGACAGAACTGATGATGATAGTATTGGATTATAAGCAAAAGAATATAATTAACACCCAAAAAGATCCCAGACATTAGTGGAAACACTAAATAAGTTCCATAATTTAGTTAATAGTATTGTACCAAGGATGATTTTTTAGTTTTGAAAAATGCTCTATAATTATATCAGATATTAACATAACAGGAAGATGGGTGAAGGTATATAGGAATGCCGAACCATTTTTGTAATTAAAAAAAAAAAAATCCACTTTTGACCTAAGATTTCCTTCCAGGTACCATACAGCAAAACTCATTGAAAGAGTAGTTTGTGGCTCCTGACTGTCTCCTCACCTTCCATTTTCCTCACAGCTTCTGTCAGGCTTGAGTTGGACCCATTGTCTAGAACTATCACCCATCAGTTCCATCTTGGCAAAACTGACGGTTCCTCTTTACCCTAAACTACCTCCATGTCTCAGCCATAGTAGTTGATGAAGTTGGTAACACCCTCCCCCTTGAAACATTATCTTCTCTCTCAGCTTTCATGTCACCACATATTCCTGGTTTCTTATGTGACTTACTATGTGCTCCTTCTCCACCTACTCTGATTCATTCTCCTCCTCCGTGAATGCAGTAGTTTCCAAAATTTAGTCCTTGGCTGTCTTTTCTTCTCTGCACTCCTTCTCTCCATTACTTATCCACTGTCACGATTTGAAAAGCTATATACATGCTTCTATCTTCTGCCCTGACATTTCCTTTCCCTATCTGAAGGTGACAATCTTTGATCGCCTGAAGGATCTTGGCTCTCTTCTTTAGCGATGAGAGCTGGATGAGGACAGAGGGGGCATCTGAGTTTTGTGGCTGTATCTCTGCAATATTCACCAAACTTCGCTTTCAGAGAAGGGGAAGGGGGAGACATAATCCTGTCAGTATTTTCTAGGGTGGATATCATACGCCATTGGAAAAACAATTATATTCTCTGCCCAATCCAATTAGGACTTACACCTATGAAATCCCATAATTGCTTCCTCTTACTTCATTTGTAATTCAAAGAAACATTTTCCTTCCTCTATATTTAGGAGGTCACACATACCAATAGCACAAATTAGTAGGATTCCTATACAAATGAATTTCTATTGCAGAGATGAGATTATCTGAATTTTATCCTCCAACTGATGATTTACAGATGTAATATAGACTGGACTGGATCAATTCCTTGGCATGTTGTGCTTAGAAAATGTGGCAACATGTTAACATCCTCTGCTGCTATGAGAAAGAGGAAATATCACATGGTTCAGGTCAGGGTTCACATGATGGTTCATTTTGAGATTATATTGTAAATTTCATACACTAGTAATGCTGAATCCAAGAAATATAAGGAGATGATTTGGAACATTATCAAAAAGAACTTCATGATTTTGCACAGACTTCAATGGTTATCAGTTTGCATGTATTGGTGTGTGTGTAGAGAAAGGGGGTGGGGGGAAAGGGAAATGGGAAGTAGTTAAGCTACTGTGTTAAGCTACAGTGTTTTAGTTCAAGCAATAGTGTTTGCATTAGGCTGGTGGCATTGCGAACAAAAAGCAAGGGACAGATGCTACAGATTCATTAGACTTTACTCTTACCACCTGAAATCAAGTACCCAAACTGACCTCTGCCCCTTCCTTGATTCCTAAAGAAACTTTTTGAACCACATTTTCAGGAGACAAAAACACATAACAGGACAGTTGATAAAGAAGTGTAAAAAAACTGGCATTTAAGTACAATTTTAAAAACTACTGCTTCTGTTCATTATAAATGTCAGTTTTAGGCTCCAGCTGTTCCAAATAGGTTTGTTCTTAAGGTACTAGCTGAACAAAGGTAAAGGATAATTATTTTATAATGTCCTAGACTTTAAAGTAATTTCTGCATGTATTTATAACTGAATGGTCAAGTCTTGTAAATGTTATCACATATCTAAAATGTTATAGTAAAACATAATTTAGAGACCCTGAATACTTTATATCATTCAATTAGTTTGTGCATATTAGATAGTTTCATCAAAAAGCAATAGAATGTTCTTTACTTGAAATACTAATAAATCAGGAGTCTAGCAAGGACAAAAAAATGGTCATATTTTAACAGTTTATGGTATCCTTGTCTAAATGTATTTTAGGCATTTAATTTTCTCTAATACCATTTGCAAAGAATAACCATTTCTTACTTTGTTTTTCTTTAATATATAAAAAAACCTTTTTTATTTACATAATTAACTCTAAAAAGAACCATATAGTCTGTGTCCAAAAGAAAGTGTGAAACAAAACCTTGATGTTCATATACAATGGTTCTATGACTTGCCAGATCCAATGACCTTCAGATATTCTATTCACTGAGTTTACCTGACTTGTCCATTAGGAAAGGAAAGGCTGCTGGGCACATTATAGTCAGAACCTTCAGTGTTCCACTTATCAAAACTATGATGCTGAGAACAGGCCTTCTGATGTTTTTGAAATGAATCATCCACTTTCTCTTTGCTCCCTTCTCCACCTGGTATGTTCTTTTCCTATTCATTGTTGTCTCCTTGTCTCTATCCCCACCTTCCTAACCAAAAGAATTACTTCTTTTTTAAAGCCCAGTTTAAATATATCCTGCTCAGTAGTGACTTACATGAATTTTCAACCACAGTGATCTTCTCTAGTCTTCCCTAAACTTGATTCAATTAGGTTGTAAATGTCTTGAGGATGCCCTATGGACTGAATGTTTGTGTGTCCCGCCCCCATTTCTATGTTGAAGCCTAATCCCTAATGATGGTACTTGGAAGTGAGGCCCTTGGGAACTGATTAGGTCAAGAGGGTTGAGCCCTCCTAAATTAGTGCCTTTTATAAGAGATCCCAAAGAGCTTGCTTCCACTGTCTCTGCTCTATGACATGTGAGGATACAAGGAGAAGACTGACATTGCAAACCAGGAAGCAAGTTCTCACCAGACACTGGATCTGCCAGCACCTTGATCATGAACTTCCCCACTTGCATACAAATAAATGCTTGTGAGCTATAAATGTTTATTGTTTAAACCACCCAGTCTATGGCATATTTGTTATAGCAGCCTGAAATGAGACAGGGTGAAATTATATGTGCTTCTGTTACACCCTACAGGTTTAATAAACAAAGACATACTAAAAGAAAGAAAGAAAGAAAAAAAGAAAAGACAAAAAGATGAAAGGAAGAAAGGAAGGAAGGAAGGAAGAAAGGAAGGAAGGAAGAACGAGAGAAAGAAAGAAAGGAAGAAAGAAAGAGAGAAAGAAAGAAAAGAAAGACTCAGATTATATTAGGTGAGATAGGATGGTTTATATATATATATATGCTCAGATTATATTAGGTTTTTATTAAATTAGGATTATATATATGTTCATATACAATAGTTAATAAACAATATACATATGCTAGATAACCTGTGATTCTTGTTCAGAGACACTTGAGAACTGACTTTATCTAAGGATGTGGCTTTGCTGGTGATATATAAAAAGCAGTTATTCAACAAGAAGAGCTCAGCAGTTTCCTTAATTCTGTGTGGACAATATCTGCGTGGAGAGTTAAACCAGTAACTGCTTGCCATGTTTGGGAACTAAGGAACCATCTTGGGACCAAACCCAGGGAACAAAAGCCACACCAAAATGCTCCTCTGTTCCTACCCTATTAATGTTGCTTCTACTAAGTTCTGTGTTCTTGGCTCAACAGATCAGAAATTGGATGTGTGTGTGAGAGATTAACAATATCACTTGCACCTTGATCCATATGTTATTCTTTATCCATACTATTCTTTCATATTAGATATAACAGCAGAACTTTGATCAGAAACAGGATTTAAAAAGAAATCAGGAAGCAACAAATTGATGTTTTTCCGCACTATTTTTTTTTTTTCTGGGAAAGCTTGTTCAAAATAGAACATTAAAAATAGTTGAAGAAGAGAAAGCAGTCTTTGAATGTTGCTATTTACTTCTAACGTGTCATTAGACTATACAGTATCTGTCACTAACACAGAATCAAATAATCAAATTTCATGGCAGAATTCCTGAGACTAATGTTTGTGTCATTTCATTTTGTAGTTGCTTTGCGCGTAAGTGAAAGCCAATTTTACCAATTATATTATCATCATTTAGTACATTGCACATAAACAACTATATCAGTGTCATTGAGCAAAGTAGTTAGCATGTGATGGGTGCACACAAAGGTAGAGAATCAGCTATAATGATAAAATGATAAGTATGTATTTGTGTGTGTGTGTGTGTACACAGTAATATACTGTTTCCAGATTATTTACTATAAACTTGGAAATGGAAAAAATGAAACTTAAATAAATTGAAAAGCTATGTTTGCCAAACAATAAACACTTAGAAAGGCAAAATAACCCATGTTGTAGACTGACTCAGTCATCTAAAGAAGCTCACAGTTAAGATTTATCTGATATAAACCAGCTGTGTTGCCAAAATGTATTTGATGCTACCCCATCAATGATCATATCTCTTGCATGGACTTAATCCATTGCTTGTCTTTATGGAAAGGGGTTTTAATTTTAGCGGGAAGAAGAAAATGCCATTCTCAAATTATTTTTCATTGCTTCTAATGAAGAAAGCTAGCTTTCCTTCCTAAGCGAGATTATTTTCAAGTCAAATAGCTTTCAGCTTCCATTTAAAGAGCAAGTGACTCAAAGTTAAGCTATTTTCAGGGCAGACATTGGTGCAATTCTGCATATATAAGTTTGCCTTAGTAAACAGAATTCAGTCCCATACCTCTGGAGGCAACTGAGTTGATGTAAAATTCAAAAACTTTCCCTCTCCTTTCTAAACGAAGCGGGAAGTCTTTACAGTATCCTAATAGAAGAGTTTTAAGTCACTGCCCAGAGAAGAATTATTGATTCTTCCATGTTTTGCTTGACTTGTCATTTACAAATTCAAAGGGATCTACCCATGCAACTCTTTATCATCAAATTATATTTACCTTCATCTAGAGGTAAAGAAAAGAACTTCGTTTCTTTTGGTGAGTACTAGGATTTAGACACTTAAAAACGTTGGCTCTATCACCTCTTAGTCCTTAATTTAAAAGCTGGGGATCTTGAGTTTCAGGAAGTTTTGAAATTATCAGTAACCGATTTTTCATTTAAATATAACAACTGTAATTGGTACATCGAACAGGCAGGACTCATTGAATTTATTCAGATACCATCTAGTTGTTTTCCTCCTACTGTCACTTCAAATTGGTTGAGGTAAGGAAAGCACTCCCTGCCCCTGGATTAGAACACAGGCTATTCTGTGACATTTCTGCTCTCCATTAGTTACTAAAAAGTTCATTCTAAGATACAAATTATATTTTGTAATTAGAATGCCCAGTTCCACATCCCTTTCAAAAGCTTCATGTTTATCCAAGATTGCTGTTGCTTACACATTCCACAGCTGTATGTGCTCAAGGAGAGAATGTGGCGCTGGGAAGGTGGAGGCGTTGGGGCTAGTCATTCTTTATTTCACAGCCCTTTATCCTCTGTCTTGCAGACAGAGATTTCTGACCCTTCTGATTGTGGAGATCTAATTAGGGGGTGAGGGGTGGGAAGAGAAGTAGGGAGGCTGAAAAGGTCTTCCTCACCTGGAGTGTCACTGGTTGGTTTCCTCCTCTCTGGGCCTGACAGCTATTGGAGCAGGCTGAATCTTGGGGAGCTCTTCAAGGACCCCAATCCATGGTGGGTCTCACAACAAACTTCACTTGACCAGTGGAAAGTCACTCTATTCCACTCCAGGATTCTAATGGCCTCTTTGCAGTTCCTTCTCTACCAAGAACTGTTAACATCTAGAAGGCCTCATTTGATAGAATTTAATGTGGAACTTGGCTGGCTCTCCCTCTTAGGAGTGGCCTGCATCTGCTCCTTGGAAAACAGGTACGAGTTTCTACTCAACAAATGCTGGGGACAGGCTGATCCCAATGCAGTAGGACTCTTTTCACTCTTTGGCCAGCACATCCTTGCTTGTCTTTACCTTAGGGATTCGTGGGCAGGGATCAAATACCAGTCCAATGTGCCCACTAACAGCAGAGCTCAGAGCTCATGTTTTTTGGGTGGCCCAGTGAGGGCCCTTCTTGTCTTGAGGAATACCATACCTCTTCCCTTGCAGGAGTGAGACTTTCCTTGCAGGAGTGGGACTTTCCTCCTATGGAAAAGTCAGACCCACCATGGATTGGGGTCCTTGAAGAGCTCCCCAAGATGTCTCTCTCCTGTCTCTCTCCACTAAAATCCCCTTCACTATTTCCTCTCAACTCCCACAACTCATCCCCTTACCCACTTAATGTGGACTAGAGGGTTTGTACTACTTTTGTAAGTTCTACATATAGTCTTGTACCAACTCAGAATTGAGCATTTTTTGTGTTTTGGCACATCAGTTAACATTTCTAATTTAACACTCTATTATACAATATTTATGTAAATCATCTAACACTAGTTAATGGCAAGACTTTCTCCCTTAAGAATTTTTATTAAACATCAAGTTGGGTCATAGGTTGGTAAAGTGTGTTTTGTTCTGAAGTTATATCTAATAAAAATAAACATCAGCCTTCTTATTACAATGGAGAGCTCATTAAGTCTTTAGACAATTAGTATTGAAATTAAGTACATAATGAGTTATTTACTAATCTATATTTTATGATGTCTTGTAAATGTATTAATTATTTGGTTAGGTAGTGCAAGGATTAGTTGTATAACAGCATGTAAAGTTTCCCAAGGAAAATGGAATGCAAATTTTGATTAAGAAGACAAAACAGCCCCATTTCTTACTTTTTAGAACAGTTGGTATACATAGTGTATACCATTTAAATTCTATTGAGGTTGTAAACATAGGGGAAAATATCTAGTAAAAAGAAATATTCTTTGACTTCACAGTGGTGTTTTGATTATTTTTATTATTATTTAATAATCACCAAGCAGCCATGCTGAGCAAAGCTCTAGTTTAATGTTTATCAAGTGCTGCGAAGTACTCAGATAAAAGAGACCAATCTAGTATTATCATATTTAGAAATTCAAGATAGCTGTTCATCCCAAAATGTTTGTGGAACACATATTTTTCTTTTATTATTGTTTCTTCTTTCTTCCTTCTTTTAAAAGTTCAAATATAATGAGTATTGTTTTTATAGCCTGTTTTTCCTTAAGTTTGATTATTCAAGATAAGAATTTTAGTAACTTTTGCATTATACTGATGACAATTAACTTACGACACATGCAGCTGAAGCTGAGGGGCTGCTATATCTGATCTTGGGTCTGTAAGATCTCTTGAGGTCATCCAATCTCTTCTTCCACCCTTCGCATTTTAGACAAGCAATATCGTTATCGCAATGAGAATTTTAAGACTAAGACGTGCATTTGTCTAATCTAAACTCTGAGTTATTATTGTGTTTTTCATTTTTTGTTAGGCGGTTGTGAAGTTCTTCAAATATCACTTGAAATCAGTAGACCTAAGTTTGTGTTTCTGCTCTATCTTTTGCCTGCTGGCCAAGACATCTATTTTCCCAAGTCTCTGTTTCTTCATTTAAGTGAAGCTAAACATACCAAACTTTCAAAGACATGAAATAATTTATACAAGAACTATAAAATTATATATCAATGTTAAGTATTTTTATTCTCCCCACTCACCTACCACCACACTTTATCTTCCTTGAACCTAAGAGATAAGAAAAGATTCCAGAGTATTTTGACTCTTTTTAATATAAAAAATCTATCTTTAAATCAAAGTGTGCAACAAATAAAACCTACATAAAACAGATTTTCCCATCACAGTCTGTTGCTTTACCAAATAAAATTTTGAAAGCACATTCGTTCAGCCATTATAGAGTTCTTAAAATACAAAAGAAATTAAATCTGTGAGAAAGTCTAGTAGATCAAACACTGTTGTCAGGACTTTTATATTGGTGGTAATGCTTTAAAACATCCCATGCCATCCACCTCCACTCATGCCACCTTAGAGTATTTTGACTTTTTTTTTTTTAAAGATTTTATTTACTTATTTGACAGAGAGAGAGACAGCAAGAGAGGGAATATAAGCAGGGGGTGTGGGAGAGGGAGAAGCAGGCTTCCCGTGGAGCAAGGAGCCCGACGCGGGGCTCGATTCCAGGAGTCTGGGATTATGACCTGAGCCGAAGGCAGACGCTTAACGACTAAGCCACCCAGGTGCCCCAGAGTATTTTGACTTTTAAACCCCAGTTTTATTTCATCCCAAATGAATGGCATAGCTATAACATGCTATATATTTAAATTATGAAAATAAAGCTGACTTTTAGAGATAGATAATAAATCCCTTTGAAAGCATCCCATTTTCTTTTTGCCTTAAATTTACATGACAGTGTTTATTTTTTTGCAATTCATCGTCACTTTTATTTATTTCTAAAGTTTAATTTTTAAATAAATTTCTTATACTCAGAGGACACATTGCTAAATACATATTTGTCTCCTTTATAGTCAACATGCTCAGTCCTTATGTTTATATCATTAAAAATGGGCATATATTACATGAAGCATTTATTTATTACAAACAAGCTTAAAGATAGAATGAAAAGCAAATGTTACACTGTCTGCCAATGAAATGTAGCAATAGGCTGATCACATATTGGTCCTATCCAGATGCAACTTGAAAGATGTTAACACAAGTCTCTGATGGATGTCTCCAAGGAGACGGATGCCAGTGTTAGGAAAATGACTTAAACAACTGCTAACTGGGGTCTCTCTAATTTGTGTCACAGATGGGGTTGGCAGCAAATATTGGTGGGTGTTTTAAAAACATGACCTAATCTTTCCCTAATTGAGGAGCCTTCTAATTGTGGAATAATTGGTTTTCACAGTTGAATGTCAGAGTATTAAAGACATTTGCCAATGTATTAAGCTCTAACACCAAGCAAAGCACATACTTTTCCTTAAATGCGTCTTTCTATAGACATTTTCCAAAGTATATTTTCTAATAACAGTCATAATTATGGAAGGTTATGTTAACTGAGCACTTAATATGTTCCATACACACTAGCCCTTTATATTCATTAAGCCACTCAGCAACTTATATAGTCCCATTATCTTTTTCATTGTAAGAATGAGGACATTGGGGCTTAGAAAAATTAAGTTAGTTGCTTATGCTGCCCTGTGTATCACCCTCATGTATCTGACTGAAATATTCAAGATACTATCCTCTGTAATATACTGTCTGCTACGCTTAAATACTGCACAATTCTCTTCTGGAGAGGTCTTTAAGAAGTCAGTAAGACAAAGCATTTTAAGTAATCATTAGTAATAGTAAGCCAATTTTAGAAGTATAGGTTAACACAATGTCTGTGCGTGTGTGTGTAAAAGTAGAAGTAACTCTAGAAAGAGCTAAGTAACATTTATTGGGAACTAAATACAACACATTATCTTATTTTCTCTTCATAAAAATACTATGGAGTATATATTCTTATCCCAATTTCACAGATATGCAAACTGAGGCTTCGAGCAGCAGTATGACTTACATGCCACTGCCTAGGTACTGCATGGTTAAGTTAGGATTGAATCCTAGGTCAGCTTGACTCAATACATTTGTTCCCAGTCATTCTAGTGAGCGGTATTTCCTTGAAAGAAAAGGAATGTGGATCATTACAGATGTGTAAAAAGTTATCAGAGGTAACAGGGAGAAAGACAGCTTTATAAGTGCTGTCATATTTAATTGAAGGAAACTGTTTTCAAAGAAAAAAATAAATTACAAAATCAGCTGATTTAGACCCATGAGGCTTAATTTCTTAATTTGAATTTTTTAATTGCCTATCTGTACATCAAAATGACTGGAGCCATGCTCCGTGAGGAAGTTGCCTTGTCATAGGAAATTTGTCTGAAATTTAATTCATAAAACTTTTAAGTATTTGCACAAATTACTTAAATTGGTTTCTTTATAGCCCACTATATCCTGCTATGCTTTCTGGCTACATCATTAATTTGCTTAGAAATCAAATGTAAAATCCACATCCTTTCTGCTACAGAAGACACTGAGCATATTTAATGCATAAATATTTTAAGACCTTGGTGTTTAAATAACGAATTTAAGGGTGACTGGAATATTGCTTGAAAATGCATAATGGATCTTGCTATTTTCTCTCTTTAATCATTATTAAATATATTAAAACAATTGAAAAATTAATTAAAGTATAATTAAAATTGTTCTTGATGAATTTTAAGAAGATACTTATTTTAAAATAATAAACACATCATCCAGATTCAAGCTATAAAATAGGATCTTATGTGGAGAATTTATTGCAGATAATTAGGTTATTTTGTATACATGTACCGCAATACATGAATGAAAGCTACTATGCATGAACAAATGAATGATTGAATGAAAAAATAGCATTTTGCAGCAGAATAGAATAAAGGCAGTGGGAGTGACATTAGCTTCACTCGTGGCTCTCACCGAGTATTTGTTTAACTGAGAAAAGGGATAAAATTGTTCTGAGTCTTAGCTCCCTCATAAATAAACAAGAGTAGTACTGAACTAAATACTCTCTAAACTCTAGATGAACATTTAATATCTCTGATTATAAAAAATAGAACATTGGTATAGTTATTTATTAAACATTTTTCTGAATCTCTGCTAATTATCTAACATGTGCTATGCATTAGAAATGTAGAGATATAAGATATGACCCTTGCCTTACCAGTCATTCTCAATGAAATTAATTTCATGAAAAAATATGACAAAGAGTATGTTTAAGAAGCTAGATGTGATAAATAGAAATACCTCCTTTAAAAAAGAGCAATATTATAAAACAAAAACAAGCAGAAATAAAACAAGAATAATTGACTGTGAAATATGCAATTAAATATTTTGAAAATGAAAAATACAGTCATTGAATAAAAAGGAAATAGGGAAGTTAGTTTAACTGAGCAAATGAGAAAATAAATAGAAAATAGCACTGCAACAAATGTTGGCGAGGTTGTGGAGAAAGGGGAACCCTCTTACACTGTTGGTGGGAATGTAATCCAGTACAGCCACTTTGGAAAACAGTGTGGAGGTTCCTCAAAAGTTAAAAATAGAGCTACCCTATAACCCAGCAATTGCACTACAGGGTATTTACCCCAAAGACACAGATGTAGTGAAAAGAAGGGGCACATGCACCCCAATGTTCATAGCAGCAGTGTCCACAATAGCAAAACTGTGGAAAGAGCCGAGATGCCCTTCAACAGATGAATGGATAAAGAAGATGTGGCTCATATATACAATGGAATATTACTCAGCCATCAGAAAGGATGAATACCCAACTTTTACATCAACATGGATAGAACTGAAGGAGATTATGCTAAGTGAAATAAGTCAAGCAGAGAAGGTCAATTATCATACGGTTTCACTTATTTGTGGAACAAAAAGAATAGCCTGGAGGACATTAGGAGAAGGAAGGGAAAAATGAAGGGGGAAATCGGAGGGAGAGATGAACTATGAGAGACTATGGATTCTGAGAAACAAACAGGGTTTTAGAGGGAAGGGCGTGGGGGGATGGGTTAGCCTGGTGATGGGTATTAAGGAGGGCACGTACTGCATGGAGCACTGGGTGTTATATGAAAACAATGAATCATGGAACACTACATCAAAAACTAATGATGTACTGTATGGTGACTAACATAACATAATAAAAGAATAAAAAAAAGAATAACAGCAATTTTAAGGGGGGAGAAAAAGAATAAAGCACTGCAGAATTCAGTCAGAATGCAGCACCAAAAGATACAATCAATAAACTGTAAAAAGAAAAAAAAAAGCAGCTAAGAGACAAAATGAGCAGCCTAAGAGTTTTTTCAAAGATAAAAATGAGTTCCCAATTGAGAGAATGGAGGCAATGGCAGAGAAACAATATCTGAAGATCAACAACAGAGAATTTTCCAGATGGATATGTTCCCAAACTGAAAAGTATTTTTCAAGTATTAGTGGATGGTACAGCTAAATATACCATAATGACCTTCAGTATAAAAAAGAAAAAGAGAGAAAAAAATAAAGCTGTAAGATGGAAAGAAAAGATTCTTTGCAGGAACGACAATCAGACCAAGAACAGACTTTTTTTTTTTAAAGATTTTTATTTATTTATGTGACAGAGAGAGACACACAGAGAGAGGGAACACAAGCAGGGGGCGTGGGAGAGGGAGAAGCAGGCTTCCCGCTGAGCAGGGAGCCCAATGTGGGGCTCAAACCCAGGACCCTGGGATCATGACCTGAGCTGAAGGCAGACGCTTAATGACTGAGCCACCCAGGCGCCCCCAGAACAAACTTTTTCCAAGCAACAACTGATGCTAGAAGACAGCAATGTCCTCATACTGCCAAGAAACCTTAGCCGGCTTTACCCAGCTAAACTATCACTGGAATGTGGTAAAATAAAGACACTCTCAGAAAATAATGAAGGTAGTCATCCCTACACACACATACACATATATATGTTAAAAGATGAACTTATCAAAAAGAGAAGTAAATATAGTAGAGAAGACTGACTGCAAGAACAAAGAACACATACAAAATTAAACTTCTACGCCTTGTTAAATTTAATTAACTATGGTCTGTAAAGTCATGGGGAAAAGGTAGCATTAAATAAACTATCTGAAATAAGTGAAAATATAGCTACAATGACAATAAATATAAGAAGACTTCGCTCAGGTTTAAAATCAGAAATTATAAAAATGACTAGATAAACAAGATGTTTATTATTCCACTCTTATGGCTTAGTAGATGTATATGTAAAAATTACATAAAATTATGAAAAATAAATTTAAAAGATATACCAGGTAAATACTAGTAACAAGAAAACAGCTACCACGATTTAGTCAATATAGAATTTAAGCAAAAAGCATCGATAAAGGGGAGCCTTGGTGGCTCAGCCGGTTAAGCATCTGCCTTCAGCTCAGGTCATGATCCCGGGGTCCTAGGATCTAGCCCCATGTTGGGCTCCCTGCTTGGCAGGAAGCCTGCTTCTCTCTCTCCCTCTGCCTGCTGCTCCCCCTGCTTGTGCTCTCTGTCTCTGTCTCTCTGTCAAATAAATAAATAAAATCTCTTAAAAAAAGAAAAGCATCAATAGGGATAAAAAGACACACTACCTATGAATAAATGGGAATATTTACAAGGCAGATATAATAGTCATGAACTTGTATCTTACACATAGCCTAATATGGACAGGTATGAGAGAGAGAGAGAGATAGGAAAGAAGAATCCAGCAGAATCTGACCAAGCAAATCCACAATATAGTGTCAGCAACCGAAGAGTTAAGCACACACAAAGGACAGTGGGCATATGGATTTGAACAACAAACCTGTTTTAACACCATGAAGATATACATACATACATATGTATATACATACACACACTCATGCGCGTATAAAATTATTACACCCCATAAAGTGAAATGTATATTTTTTAAAGGTATAAATAAAACATTTGCTAAAGCAAGCAACACGGGTCATGGAAAAAAGAATACTTGGGCTGTAACTGGGGACACTAACACCAGATCTGACTGAAGAGAGGACAATAATGAGTTTGTGGATGTTTATTCTCTAAATCAATTTATCACATGTAGAACAAGCTAAATCAGGGTCAACAGATTAACACTCCAGCTACTCACTATGATTTGAGGAACTTTAATTTCCTCTCCCGACAGTTCTAATTCTCACTTTAGGAGAATTTTCCAGTGTCCTTCTGAGACATGGTTTGTTAACAGGAATAAAGCAGCAGTGAGGTCCTTGAGTCCACACATGTGGGGAGAACACAGCACGGTGGCTGTGTAGACAAAGGTGCAAAAGTGGACACATATGGGCTTTTTGCCCCCATTTTCTTGGAACTGCTTCTCCCCTTCCGCATGGTCACAGAAGTGACAGAGTGTTTACGTTAGCTGGGGCGGGGGCAGCCATTATGATTGAAGCTGGCCCAAACAGCAGCCTCTTCTTACAAAGCTCAAGTTTCAAATAAGTGAATCTCACCCCTGCTTGCTATAATGTCACTTTGCTGTGAGTCATGCTTATTTGCTTTTGTTTCTCATTTGTTTTGTCTTTTTGTTTGTTTGTCTGTTATTTGTTTACGGATCCTGTAAAAAAATATTTCATGGAAAAGCAGAAAAAAATGAAACCAATATCCTGTGAGAAGCAGCAGAGGAGCCTGAGAGAGAGCCTGGTAACCTGTAAGTCCAGTCTTTGAAGCCTAGCAGCTTCCCAGCCCTTGAAGTGCATGAAACACCCCTGCATCCTTATGATAAGTTCTCCTTTTGGGTTAGCTAGCTCATGCATTTTTCTGTTAGTAGCAATGAGGAGAATCCTAACCAATTCAAGGAAAAGTTCAGAAAAGGGCACGGAGTGCGCTGGTACGCTTGCAGGGGTCAGGAGGCAGGAAACGTTCAGGGCCTGAGATACCTGGCATACCTATGGAGCATCACCATGCGAGACTTGGCACTCGGTGGGCAACTCGAGGTCACTGAGGAGGCTTCAAATGAGCCCAGATGGCGGAGCTGGACAGTGGAGGGGAGGATTTCTACTTTTGGAATTTCGCCCAGGGCAGGCCTGCTGAAGGTGTCAACAAACAAATAAATCATACACAATAAAGACTCAGTTGCAGAGAACTCTGGGGCAGAAAATATTTAAGAAGCCTTGCTAAAGAGAAGCTATTTCATGTCTACAGGTTGACGATGCTTCCTCATTTCCCTTGTTTCTTACGTGTTTCTTCTGTTCAATAGTCATTACTTGGGCGTTTGAATTTTTTATTGAGTGATTTCTACTTCAGTGGTTCTCTTCCACTTGGAAAGCCCAGCGTTGCCCTCTGCTGTGTCGTGTCGTGGAAGGGCAGTGTCCCCAGGCCTCCTCTCTGACCTGCCATGAGCGGCTGCCCATCAGCGGGCTGTGTGTCCGCATCCTCTGCCTTATCACGAAAGGAAAATAATGATTCATTTCTTCCTTAAGCCAGAACTGCTGCTTCATGCCTGGGGGAAGCAGCGAGGAGGAAGGGACCGGCTCCCTGAACTGCTCCTTGCTCCTTCTTTCCTGGGCCCGAAAAAACAACCTGTCACCAGGGCAGTTTGAGCTCCAGGCATCTTTCAGCAAAAATTGAACTTTCATCAGAAGCAAACTTCCATGGCAATTATTTGAGGTCACTGTTGTTATCATTGTATTCTTCAAGTGTAAACAGGCGCATGGAAGTGACAGTTCGTCTAATGAAGTATTGGTTTTAGAGCATTTACACGGCAACAATCCAGTATTTCTTAAGGGCAACCTAGTGATTGGTGCACTGTAATTTCAAAGGCTTTCTAATTAAAGGAAGTCGTTGGCTTTGTTTACTTTCTCATTTGGGTAGCGATTCAGAGACCTCACACACCACAACTGACTGTTCGTACCAGCTGTCACGTTGTAAAGGCCAGCGTCTAGCATTGCAAAACAGAACTCCTGACTCGAGGACTGACTGCAATACACTAGTAAACTGAACTACAAATTTAGAAATTCAACATGATTTAATTAGTAAGCCAATCAACCAGTCTTCCCTGAGTCTCTCGTGAAGTCTGCATTGTGTTAACTAGTGTCCCCGGTAAAGAATGCAATGGATAGGGGGGCGGAGCAAGATGGCGGAGGAGTAGGAGACCTGGATTTCGTCTCCTCTCAGGAATTCAGCTGGATAGGGATCAAACCATTCTGAACACCTACAAACTCAACAGGAGATCGAAGAAAAGAAGAGCAACAACTCTCTCATCAGAGAAGCGACCACTTTCTGGAAGGTAGGACGTGCGGAGAAGTGAATCCGAGGCGATATTCGGGAGGATAGACGGCGGGGGAGGGGCCTCCGGCGGCCACTTCTGGCAAGTGATAGAACCACGGAGCACACAATCGGAACTTTTAAAAGTCTGCTCCGCTGAGGGAAGTCACTCTGGTGGCTAAGCGGGGGGTGGAACCCTCCGGGACAGTGTGGTCTCAGGACCCACGGGTCACAGAAAGACCGGGGGTGCCTGAGTGTGGCAGAGCTCCCAGGTAACGGAGCAGGGAAGCCGGCTGCAGAGGCGGAGCCCAGGCGCGGGCTCTCAGCTCGGGGTTGCCATAAACCGTGATCCGCGGCACAGTCGGGCCACTGCTCCTCCAGCAGGGACCCAACAAGCGGCAGATCCGGGGAGACTCACCTTCCTTCCCCGGGAGAAGCCACGCGGGAGTGCACCGCAGGGATCTGCTGGGTTTGGAGACTCCACATGGGGTCGGGTGCCAGAGATAGAAACGCGCGGTCACAGGCCGGGTGAGCACGGAGTGCGGCCAGGGACCGGGGAGACGGGAGTGACTGACGGCTTTTCTCTGGGGGCTCACTGAGGAATGGGTCCCCGAGTTCTCGGCTCCTCCAGGGCAGAGATTGGGAGGCCGCCATTTTCACTCTCTGCCTCCAAAGCTGTATGGAAAGCTCGCAGGGAACAAAAGCCCCAGAGAGCAAACCCGAACAGATTACTTAGCCGGGAGGGGGCAAGGGCGGGGCAATTCCGCCTCCGGCAGAGACATTTGGAAACCACGGCACAGGCCCCTCCCCAGAAGATCAGCGAGAACAGCCAGCCAAGACCAAGTTTACCGATCAATGAGAACGGCAGAACTCCAGCGCTAGGGGAATACTGCACATAGAATTCATGGCTTTTTTACCATGATTCTTTAGTCTTTCAAAGTTAATTTTTTTTAACTGCTTTTTTTTTTGAATTTTTCTTTTTCCCTTTTTCAACCAACATCTTATCAATCCCTTTTTTTAAAAAAACATTTTTATTTTTCATTTTTAGAGTCATATTCTATCCCTTCATAGTAGTTACCCATACTTTTGGCATATATATATATAAGTTGTTCTCTCTTTAAAATTTTGAGATAGTTTCTTCTAACAGATTAAAATATACCCTAAATCTCTAGTATACGGTTTTTCTACTCCCCTGCCTGATCACATTCTCTCCCTTTTTTTTCTTTTTTCTTTTTTTAAATCCTCTTCTTTCTTTTTTCAAACAACTTCTTATCAATTCCTTTTATAAAATTTTTTATAATTTCCATCTTTACAGTCATATTCCATCCCTTCATCATATCAACCCTTATTTTTGTACATATATAAGTTTTTCTTTCTTTAAAATTTTGGGAGGCACTTTCTTCTAACAGACCAAAATACACCCCAAATCTAGTGTGTGGCACTGATCTATATACCAGCCTGATCATATTTGATCACATTCTGGTTTTTTTTGTTGTCGTTGTTTTGTTTTGTTTGTTTTTGTTCGTTTTTATCTTTATCTTTTTCTTTTTTTTCTTTTTCTTTTTTCTCTCTTTCCGTTTCTTTTTCTTTTTTTTTTTTAAAGATTTTATTTATTTATTTGAGACAGAGAGAATGAGATACAGAGAGCATGAGAGGGAGGAGGGTCAGAGGGAGAAGCAGACTCCCTGCCGAGCAGGGAGCCGGATGTGGGACTCGATCCCGGGACTCCAGGATCATGACCTGAGCCAAAGGCAGTCGCTTAACCAACTGAACCACCCAGGCGCCCCTCCATTTCTTTTTCCACTGCTTCAGGTCTTTTCTGATTTGTTTAGAGTATATTTTCTGGGGACGTGGTTACTCTGCTAGCATTTTGTTCTCTCATTAATCTATTCTCCTCTGCACAAAATGACAAGACGGAAAAAATCACCTCAACAAAAAGAACAAGAGGTAGTACTGCCAGAGACCTACTCAATACGGACATTAGTACGATGTCAGATCTAGAGTTCAGAATCATCACTTTAAAGATACTAGCTGGGCTTGGAAAAAATATGGAAGTTATTAGAGAAACCCTTCCTGGAGAAGTAAGAGAGCTAAAATCTAACCAAGTAGAAATCAAAAAGGCTATTAATGAGGTGCAATCAAAAATGGGGGCGCTAACTGCTAGGATAAATGAGGCAGAAGAGAGAATCAGTAATATAGAAGACCAAATGATGGAAAATAAAGAAGCTGAGAAAAAGAGAGATAAACAACTACTGGATCACGAGGGCAGAATTCGAGAGATAAGCGATACCATAAGACGAAACAACATTAGAATAATTGGGATCCCAGAAGAAGAAGAAAGAGAGAGAGGGGCAGAAGGTATAATGGAGCAAATTATAGCAGAGAACTTCCCTAATTTGGGGAAGGAAACAGGCATCAAAATCCAGGAAGCACAGAGAACCCCTCTCAAAATCAATAAAAATAGGTCAACACCCCAACATCTAATAGTAAAACTTACGAGTCTCATAGACAAAGAGAAAATCCTGAGAGCAGCTTGGGAGAAGAGATATGTAACCTACAAGGGTAGAAACATTAGATTGGCAACAGACCTATCCACAGAGACCTGGCAGGCCAGAAAGGACTGGCAGGATATATTCAGAGCACTAAATGAGAAAAATATGCAGCCAAGAATACTATATCCAGCTAGGCTGTCATTGAAAATTGAAGGAGAGATAAAAAGCTTCCAGGACAAACAAAAACTAAAGGAATTTGCAAACACAAAACCAGCCCTACAGGAAATCTTGAAAGGAGTCCTCTAAGCAAAGAGAGACCCCAAAAGCAACATAGACCAGAAAGGAACACAGACAATATACGGTAACAGTCACCTTACAGGCAATACAATGGCACTAAATTCCTATCTTTCAATAGTTACCCTGAATGTAAATGGGCTCAATGCCCCCATCAAAAGACACAGGCTATCAGACTGGATTAAAAAACAAGACCCATCGATATGCTGTCTGCAAGAGACTCATTTTCGACCCAAAGACAGCCCCAGATTGAAAGTGAGGGGGTGGAAAACCATTTACCATGCTAATGGACACCAAAAGAAAGCTGGGGTGGCAATCCTTATATCAGACAAATTAGATTTTAAACCAAAGACTGTAATAAGAGATGAGAAAGGACACTATATCATACTTAAAGGATCTATCCAACAAGAAGATCTAACAATTGTAAATATCTATGCCCCTAACATGGGAGCAGCCAATTATATAAGCCAATTAATAACAAAAGCAAAGAAACACATCGACAACAATACAATAATAGTGGGGGACTTTAACACCCCCCTCACTGAAATGGACAGATCATCTAAGCAAAAGATCAACAAGGAAATAAAGACTTTAAATGACACACTGGACCAAATGGACTTTACAGACATATTCAGAACATTCCACCCCAAAGCAACGGAATACACATTCTTCTCTAGTGCCCATGGAACATTCTCCAGAATAGATCACATCCTAGGTCATAAATCAGGTCTCAACCGGTACCAAAAGATTGGAATCATTCCCTGCCTATTTTCAGACCACAATGCTTTGAAACTAGAGCTCAATCACAAGACAAAAGTCAGAAAGAACTCAAATACATGGAGGCTAAAGAGCATCCTACTAAAGAACGAATGGGTCAACCAGGAAATTAAAGAAGAATTAAAAAAATACATGGAAACCAATGAAAATGAAAACACAACTATTCAAAATCTTTGGGATGCAGCAAAGGCAGTCCTAAGAGGAAAGTATATAGCAATACAAGCCTTTCTCAAGAAACAAGAAAGGTCTCAAGTGCACAACCTAACCCTACACCTAAAGGAGCTGGAGAAAGAAAGCAAATAAAGCCTAAACCCAGCAGGAGAAGAGAAATCATAAAGGTCAGAGCAGAAATCAATGAAATAGAAACTAAAGAACAGTAGAACAAATCAACAAAACTAGGAGCTGGTTCTTTGAAAGAATTAACAAGATTGATGAACCCCTTGCCAGACTTATCAAAAAGAAAAGAGAAATGACCCAAATCAACAAAATCATGAATGAAAGAGGAGAGATCACAACCAACACCAAAGAAATACAAACAATTATAAGAACATATTATGAGCAACTCTATGCCAGCAAATTAGATAACCTGGAAGAAATGGATGCATTCCTAGAGATGTATCAACTACCAAAACTGAACCAGGAAGAAATAGAAAACCTGAACAGACCTATAACCACTAAGGAAATTGAAGCAGTCATTAAAAATCTCCCAAAAAACAAAAGCCCAGGGCCAGATGGCTTCCCAGGGGAATTCTACCAAACATTTCAAGAAGAATTAATACCTATTCTTCTGAAACTGTTCCAAAAAATAGAAATGGAAGGAAAACTTCCAAACTCATTTTATGAGGCCACCCTTACCTTGATCCCAAAACCAGACAAAGACCCCATCAAAAAGGAGAATTACAGACCAATATCCCTGATGAACATGGACGCAAAAATTCTCACCAAAATATTAGCCAATAGGATCCAACAGTACATTAAAAGGATTATTCACCATGACCAAGTGGGATTTATCCCTGGGCTGCAAGGTTGGTTCAACATCTGCAAATCAATGTGATACAATACATTAACAAAAGAAAGAACAAGAATCATATGATCCTCTCAATAGATGCAGAAAAAGCATTTGACAAAGTACAGCATCCTTTCTTGATCAAAACTCTTCAGAGTATAGGCATAGAGGGTACATACCTCAATATCATAAAAGCCATCTATGAAAAACCTACAGCGAATATCATTCTCAATGGGGAAAAACTGAGAGCTTCCCCCCTAAGGTCAGGAACGTGGCAGGGATGTCCACTATCACCACTGCTATTCAACATAGTATTGGAAGTCCTAGCCACAGCAATCAGACAACAAAAAGAAATCAAAGGCATCCAAATTGGCAAAGAAGAAGTCAAACTCTCACTCTTTGCAGATGATATGATACTTTATGTGGAGAACCCAAAAGACTCCACCCCAAAACTGCTAGAACTCATACAGGAATTCAGTAAAGTGGCAGGATATAAAATCAATGCACAGAAGTCAGTGGCATTCCTATACACCAACAACAAGACAGAAGAAAGAGAAATTAAAGAGTCGATCCCATTTACAATTGCACCCAAAACCATAAGATACCTAGGAATAAATCTAACCAAAGAGGCAAAGAATCTGTACTCAGAAAACTATAAAATACTCATGAAAGAAATTGAGGAAGACACAAAGAAATGGAAAAATGTTCCATGCTCATGGATTGGAAGAACAAATATTGTGAAGATGTCAATGCTACCTAGAGCAATCTACACATTCAATGCAATCCCCATCAAAATACCATCCACTTTTTTCAAAGAAATGGAACAAATAATCCTAAAATTTATATGGAACCAGAAAAGACCCCGCATAGCCAGAGGAATGTTGAAAAAGAAGGGCAAAGCTGGCGGCATCACAATTCCGGACTTCCAGCTCTATTACAAAGCTGTCATCATCAAGACAGCATGGTACTGGCACAAAAACCAACACATAGATCAATGGAACAGAATAGAGAGCCCAGAAATGGACCCTCAACTCTATGGTCAACTCATCTTTGACAAAGCAGGAAAGAATGTCCAATGGAAAAAAGACAGTCTCTTCAACAAATGGTGTTGGGAAAATTGGATAGCCACATGCAGAAGAATGAAACTGGACCATTTCCTTACACCACACACAAAAATAGACTCCAAATGGTTGAAAGACCTCAATGTGAGACAGGAGTCCATCAAAATCCTAAAGGAGAACACAGGCAGCAACCTCTTTGACCTCAACCGCCGCAACTTCTTCCTAGAAACATCGCCAAAGGCAAGGGAAGCAAGGGCAAAAATGAACTATTGGGACTTCATCAAGATAAAAAGCTTTTGCAAAGCAAAGGAAACAGTCAACAAAACCAAAAGACAACCGACAGAATGGGAGAAGATATTTGCAAATGACATATCAGATAAAGGGCTAGTATCCAAAATCTATAAAGAACTCATCAAACTCAACACCCAAAGAACAAAGAATCCAATCAAGAAATGGGCACAAGACATGAACAGACATTTTTCCAAAGAAGACATCCAAATGGCCAACAGACACATGAAAAATTGCTCAATATCGCTCGGCATCAGGGAAATCCAAATCAAAACCTCAATGAGATACCACCTCACACCAGTCAGAATGGCTGAAATTAACAAGTCAGGAAACGACAGATGTTGGCGGGGATGCGGAGAAAGGGGAACCCTCCTACACTGTTGGTGGGAATGCAAGCTGGTGCAGCCACTCTGGAAAACAGTATGGAGGTTCCTCAAAAAGTTGAAAATAGAGCTACCATATGATCCAGCAAATGCACTACTGGGTATTTACCCCAAAGATACAAAAGTAGGGATCTGAAAGGGTACGTGCACCCCGATGTTTATAGCAGCAATGTCCACAATAGTCAAACTGTGGAAAGAGCCAAGATGTCCATCGACAGATGAATGGATAAAGAAGATGTGGTATATATACACAATGGAATATTATGCAGCCATCAAAAGGAATGAGATCTTGCCATTTGCAACGACGTGGATGGAACTGGAGGGTATTATGTTGAGTGAAATAAGTCAAACAGAGAAAGACATGTATCATATGATCTCACTGATACGAGGAATTCTTAATCTCAGGAAACAAACTGAGGGTTGCTGGAGTGGGGGGTGGGGTGGGAGGGATGGGGTGACTGGGTGATAGACACTAGGGAGGGTATGTGCTCTGGTAAGCGCTGTGAATTGTGCAAGACTGTTGAATCTCAGATCTGTACCTCTGAAACAAATAATGCAATATATGTTAAGAAAAAAAAAGAAGAAGAAGAAGGTAGCAGGGGGGAAGAATGAAGCAGGGGAAATCGGAGGGGTAGACGAACCATGAGATGATGGACTCTGAAAAACAAACTGAGGGTTCTAGAGGGGAGGGGGGTGGGAAGATGGGTTAGCCTGGTAATGGGTATTGAGGAGGGCACATTCTGCATGGAGCACTGGGTGTTATGCACAAACAATGAATTATGGAACACTACATCTAAAACTAATGATGTAATGTATGGGGATTAACATAAGAATTAAAAAAAAAAAGAATGCAATGGATATGATCCTTGCCCTGAGGCAGCTTAAAATCTAGCTGGAAAGATACAATTAGTCCTTAGAGAAAAAGATAAAAGCCAAATGTTGTGGTAAGATTTTCAAATGCACTATGAGTGGAGAGCCTGCGATGTGGGCTGGGGGAGAGAGAAGGCTTCATTAAGGAGGTGGCCACTAAAAGATCCCTGAAATGGGACAAGTGAAGGAGAGAAGTAGGCGACACTGGGCAGAATAACATGAATATGAAGTCCAAGCATCTTTCTTACATATTCCAATGTCTGCTCCCTTGGACAGAACACGCAGGTATCCTGAAATCAAAACCAACTACCTGTCATTCTCAAAAATAGCTATCAACTTTTGGTATCACAAGCGTGTGGTAACCAGCTACTCATCTCCAGGAAGCACTGGGCTAATTTCAACTTAATTAGTTGGAAAAACCAAAAACACACATGTACCACAGAAGCACTGACAGCCATTATTTCAGGGCAATTACAGTAACCCATCGGTGCAGGACCAAGCATCTCTCTGCAGCACACCAGGCTAAGTCTTCGCAGACGTGATTTACTCTTCACACTCTGGGCTAGGTACTCTTAGTAGATCTGCTGACAGATAAACAACGTGAGGTACTGATGGGTGTCTACAGACACTGAGTGGTGTGAGAACATATAAATCCCAGCCAGTGACCCCCTAAGTGATATCCACTAATCAGCAGGAACTTTTAAATTGCCCTTATCTGCACAACATTATCTGTACAACCTAGGTGCTCTAGTAGATACAAATATATTATACCTTCCTGGGCATCAAGCCACTTACAATTTACCTGAGTTAAAAGAAGCACTCAAGAACGCTAGTGGTAAGGATACATCTTAGTAATGGGGCCAGGCAAGAGATTTTGAATGGACTCTGAGAGAAACAATGTGGGTTCCTGTAGTTGAGAAAAAACATGACTTAAGCTCTGAAGGATGTGGATAATTCAGAGACAGGCATTTAAGTGGAAAAAACCAATAAAGGCAGAAGAGGATATGAGGATTTAATGTTCATATGACATTTTATTAGAATAATCATTATTACTGGTAGACTACAAGTAACCCAGACTAATCAAAGTGGAGGATTTGTTTGCTTGGGACAAGTCACATGTTTTATGAGCAGCATCACATTTTAAGTGCCAGGGACTGGCTAAGCTAGGACAAGGTATGAAAAGATGAGCAGCAAGACAAGAGCTAAAGGCAGGCCAGTTGCCAAGTCCTGAGTCAGGGACATGGTGAAGCATAGCAGACAATCTGCATTAGATTTTTATGCAGATGAGGGAGATCTTTGAAAAAACCAGGGAGCAAGGTAGGTATATTAGATACCTCTTGTCTCTTCCTCTTACCAGCCCTTGCTGCAGCAGACAGTTCCAGTAAGGTTTCATTGTATGCTGACATCATCCTATCTCAAATATGCATTACTGTCTTTTGCTTTCTGGTTGGGGTCTTCTGGGTGTGCAGGAATGTCTGTGCCCCAGAGGAAAATCCTCTATGATGGTGGAGGGACCCATAGGGACATGCTTCTCTCTGCCACCTGCAGGCTTCCATAGATTCCTCAGAAGGTCCTGGTGAAATCTAATCCTGGTTGCCCCGTGAACTCAGTAATTCACCTTCGTATTTGCTTTCTTCTTTCTTTATTTCATTTTCAAGGTCCTTCATTCTTGCTCCTATGGGATCACTTCCCAAATAAACTACTTGAATATAAGTTTTTGTTCATTTTCTGCATTCGAGGAGGGGGGAGGGCGAGCACCAAGCAAGAAGAGACCACAGAAAGGAGGGCCATGGATAAGGGATACTCACCCCAAGGCAGAAACCTAATATGATTCCAACCCTTTCCTTGTTTCCTTATAGAAGCACACCTCTTTTCTCTCTAGGAAAATCATGGGGCATCAGAGCTGGAAGAGAGCATGGCAATCCCAGCTTCCTCATTGTGGGCATGGTGGTGAACACTAGGACTAGCATTCTGGCCTCTGGAATTTGAACCAGTGCACTGGTCATTATCTCATGATGCCTTTATACTCTTTCATGCTGTCTCTAATAATCTCTAAATCTGGCTACCTAAGGATCTGGAGATCACATGTTAGGACAAAATAGAAACACCTATTTCGATTAGGACAAGAAGGACATTTTGTAATAAAGAATATGTTTTGGTTAGGAAAAAAAGAAACAGGTCTAACAACAACAACAACAACAACAACAAGAGCCTACTTTGAGGCTTAGTTTGATAAGAGTTGGCACAGAGACGATGAAAAATTGCGATATGAGTGGTAAAGATAAGGAAGAAAGAAAATCACAAATTGCAGTGTAGAGGACATCTGATGTTTTCCCCTGACCATGATCTATTGCCCCTTCTTTTACTCTAAGACCACCACTGTTTCCCTGGGGAGCCCCCTTTCTGTCACTCTCAGTCTGGGTGGTTCTAGTCTGCTTCCCAGGAGTATGCACGTGACCCAGGCCTGGCCAATCAGAGTTTTCTTTCCCTCAGACAAAGCACCATTCTACAAGGTGGACAGAGTACAATGCTAAAGGGAAATTAAACCTGACTCTACTGGTCCCGGGTCATTCAACAAGACCAAATTCTGTATGCTTTCTGTCACTATGGGGTGAGAGAAGCTGGTTTTTATTTGCTGAGTTACTGAGTTGATTGACTGAAGGGAAAACCTGCCCGAGAGTGAAGCCACTAGAGAGAGATAAAGACTAGGGATAGAAAGTCTCGGTGACCTAGATCTAATTTTTTTTTTTAAGATTTTATTTATTTGCGAGAGAGAGAATGAGAGACAGAGAGCATGAGAGGGAGGAGGGTCAGAGGGAGAAGCAGACTCCCTGCTGAGCAGGGAGCCCGATGTGGGACTCGATCCCGGGACTCCAGGATCATGAGCCAAAGGCAGTCGCTTAACCACCTGAGCCACCCAGGCGCCCCTGAGCCCCTAGATCTAGTTGGGCCCTGGACTTTGTGATAACATGAGCATCCCCTCTGTCCTCCTGCCCCTAATTTTGTTTGGTTGCTCATCCTAGTTTGAGTTGAGTTTCTGTTATATGTGCATAAATAGCACACGATGATAGGGTAGAAGCTGATGCTAGGCTGTAAGACTAGTACCAAGGTATAAAAGATTATTTCTTTACCCAAAAGGAACATATAACTGACTGTTGCCATGATAATCAGTCATTAATATTGAGCCAAACATGAATGTGATTTTACAATAAGATATGCCCCAAACCACATTTCTTGAGCACAGAGGGCATATGTTTTCTGAGCTGTCTAGACCTGTGAATGCAAAGAGGCTCTAGCTTTATTCCTAAATAAGTATTTCTATCTGAAAAATTGATTTCAGTAGTCCATTCTAACTCTAAAATTCTATGAATCTGTAATCTCAGTTTATCTTGTATGGCATCTCTTAAAAGAATCTTTGTTGGCTGTTGATTTTCATTGTTGGGTTTTGCATAGAAGAGTAGCTGACCTTTTTACTCAATTAAGTAGTAGGTGCAGTTGAATTTTTTTTTTTTTCTAATTCACTGTTTCCCTCTGAGGATTTCTACATACTTGGTTTCTTTAAAGGATAGAGAAAGTTATTAATTCTCCAAAAAATTAGATAGTTTCATATTCCCCCAGGCACTGTTTTTGGAGAAAATTACTACACCAAGGACTTGATAATATTTCTCTATATGTGGTAATCTCAGTTATTGAAACTATTACAAGGTAGCAGGTGTGGTTTTTTTTTTTTTGGAACAATGGGCTAAAATGATCCAATGACAGTCAATTATATTTAAGGAACTGCCTTGGGTGAACAAACACTTAACACATTTGTGCAAGGTGTCAAACCTCTTGTGAATATTCACTTAAAAAGACAAAATACTATGGTACAGTATTTGACCCACTGTTTCATAAAAAACAGAAAATAGTTCATTCACATATATAAAAGAATCTCAGGTAAACAGAGGGCAAAACAAAGTGCTGAGGTAAAATGAAGAAATTAATGCTTTCCAAGGCAGAAATATCTAGATTCCCTTTGATTCTCATTTCTTCACAGCTGCTGAGTACATATTTCTGTCTCCATCCATTGGTACTATCTTTGTTCAGGTTATCAGCATCTCTCTGGGGGTTGCAACTCCAGCCTGCTACTCCAGCCTCCAAATGAATTCTCTCCAAGTGAATCTCCCATTGCCACTGATCTTCCCAGTGTGAAGCTAATTATATCACAATCCTCTTTGCCAAGAACACTTCGGGTGGAGTTTCAGCTCACTGTCATGGGATGCAAGGTAACTAATAAACTGGTGGCTACTGAACTCTCCAGGTTCACTATTTGTCTGTCAACTCTTCTCATTTCCCTCTACTTCTGCGACCTCTCCTCATGCTGTGTAACCCAGCTGAGGGGTGTGTTGGGCCATTCCTGGCATATTCCTACCTACCCTGCTATATTCAGACTGGGTGATGTGCATCGCTTTTGTGTCCCAATAGCTATCTATTGATCCACATCATAACATTTATTGTGCTCTGTCGTGTTTACCTTCCCTGCATGACCACACGACTGTGTATTATGTGCTGTTGTACGTGCTCGACAACCATTAGCTGAACAGGTTGTTCACAGAACAGATAAATGTAGAATCCCTCATGTTGACCCCCACCATAAGAAAGTATATAGCGTGAAACAAAAGTCAGGAACGAATTCTAGACTTAATGATATACTTTAGAAATGCTTGCCATTTAGAGAAGTTCAGAAGTAGACCGTGTCGTGGAAAGTAGAGCTGGTGACACGTTAGACACTTCAGTTATTTCAGAACAGTTGTTTTGAACAGGTCTTAGAATAAGAACACAATAGCAAGGAAAAAATCATATTTTTTTCTGACATTCTTAAATGCCATGTGATATTTTTGCCACAGGAAGCACAAAAGAGTCATAATTCAAATCATACAAAGAAGCTAACTAAAAAGGCATTGTGGCTTGTCCTTACTCCACATGGAACCATACTGACCATGCATCCAGTGATTTTGTAAATACAAGACCTTGTATTGATTTGCCTGTTTGTTCTAATTACGTTAAAGTGTAGGTTATAGAATAGATAGCTCTGGGTAGCGTACTTATTTCCCATTTTCTTAAGAAAGGAATGCTATAATATTAGTTTCTAGGTAGCATGGTAGTTAAATGCTATAGTACTTAGTCCAAGACACTAAGCACACAAAACCTATTCCTCCAATAGCTGAAGTTAGTAAGAAAAAAAGAAAAATCAGACTGGAAGACTGGTCCTGGAGATATATCTTTTTGGCTATTGAGTTGACAGTTTAGTATTACCCATTAAACATATAAACTCATGACACATATCACCCCTCCCATACCACCCCAATAGTCATTCAAGAAAATGGTACTAGCCCCTACTTTCCTTTCACTCAGGCATAATGATTAGAACTGTGCCTTCCAAAGAAACAACAAATGTTGGAGAGGTTGTGGAGAAAGGGGAACCCTCTTACACTGTTGGTGGGAATGCAAGTTGGTACAGCCACTTTGGGAAACAGTGTGGAGGTTCCTCAAAAATTTAAAAATAGAGCTACCCTATGACCCAGCAATTGCACTCCTGGGTATTTACCCCAAAGACACAGATGTAGTGAAAAGAAGGGCCATATGCACCCCAATGTTCATAGCAGCAATGTCCGCAATAGCCAAACTGTGGAAAGAGCCGAGATGCCCTTCAACAGATGAATGGATAAAGAAGATGTGGTCCATATATATAATGGAATATTACTCAGCCATCAGAAAAGATGAATACCCAACTTTTACATCAACATGGATGGGACTGGAGGAGATTATGCTAAGTGAAATAAGTCAAGCAGAGAAAGTCAATTATCATATGGTTTCACTTATTTGTGGAACATAAGGAATAACATGGAGGACATTAAGAGAAGGAAGGAAAAATGGGTGGGGGGAAGTCGGAGGGAGAGATGAACCATGAGAGACTATGGACTCTGAGAAACAAACAGGGTTTTAGAGGGGAGGGGGGAGGGGGGATTGGTTAGCCCGGTGGTGGGAATTAAGGAGGGCACGTACTGCATGGAGCGCTGGGTGTTATACGAAAACAATGGATCGTGGATCACTACATCAAAAACTAATGATGTATTGTATGGTGACTAACATAACATAATAAAATTAAAAAAAAAAAGAACTGTGCCTTCTACTAGACAGTGCTCACTAAAAACTAAGCAGAGAGTCATAATTTCTGGTCATTTTCAGTTGCAGTTTCCTGCTACTTCCCTGGGCTCAAAAATCATGGATTTATTTTTTAATTGTTCTCTTTTCTCTGACTTCATCAGAGATAACCCATTATTAGGTTCTATTATCTTTTTCCTGAGACTATCTCTGAAATATATCTCTTTCTAATTTCTTTTGAGCCCTCTTGTACCCCAGCAGCAAAAGGCCTGGAAGCATTCATCACTTCCATTGGGCAGAAAGAAATAACCTCATGTTGTCCTCAGTTTACCCAGTACCTCTTTTTATTTAACCTGTAAGATATATTTAACCCATGCCATGGTCACGTTCAAGGCTTTTCAAGGGCTCCCTCTGCCTACCCTATTAACTCTAACCGACTCACCTAACTTCCTATATTGTTTGTTTTTTTCCCCATCTCCTGTCCTGCTCAATGCATTTGCCCTGTGCATTTAATCTCTTTCTCAGAACCACTCCTTCATCCCATCTTCTCTTGATGATCTCATTCATGTTGCTTACCACGTTCTGCTTTTGTAACTTTATACATATTATTACTCCTATCTGGAACGCACCCACTACACATTCTACTTCATGCATCACCTACTTCAATATTTGAATTGAAATTTACTTCTCTGTAAATTCCTGATCCATTTCATCATAAATCTTTTCTTTTTTTTAAACTGCTGTATCTCTGCATGCTCTGAGTACCCTGGACCTCATTTTGTGCTATGTTGACTTGCAGTTGGTATGGAACTTTGTAATTTTTTTAAGCTATTACCTGTTTGTTTGTTTTTTAATTTTATTTTCCTAATACAACTTTTTTGAAAGCTCCTCAGGTTTGGAGCCAGAGAGTCCAGGTTCTTAGCATCATTTACCCTCCGAACACCTTCAGTAGTGCAGTGTTTTCTGAAGTCCTCCCCATTAACCCTATATTTTTTTGCAGGTATAACTTAGTATTTTAAAACAAAACACCAAAAAACCTCTAAGTTACATTCCTTTTATACCTCTATATTATGGTAGAGAAGTTAAAATTAAGCTCTAGTCATACATTATTATGACAGGGGATAACACCTTCATTCATGTGTAAAAAAAAACTGTATGGTGTAAAGGAGAATGTCCTGGGCCAGGTAAGTCTCCTTCTATTACTCCTTCTGCCTCCCACCAAATTATTATGACCTACACAAAGTTGCTAGAATCACTAATGTAAAAGTTGTACAAGGAGCTAATTTCACTTTCTGGCAGGATTCTAGCCTTGTTTTGTTTACTATGTTATGTGACAAAAGCAACTCATAAACCGTTTCTGCCATTAATGATGTGTAAAAATTTTATCAGAAAATACCCCCTCTGGGATTTTTTAACATCATATAAGAAAAAAATGTTAAATTCCCATCTCCTATATGAGATAAACAGACAGTTCCAGCTACGGGAAAAAAATCAATTCGGAATCCAGAGAGAGACACACACATACAGTACATAAAGTCCTGTTGGTGACCTTTCAGATATTCCCTTCACATTCTCCTTCCTGTCTCTCTGGAAGCTGTTGTCTCATTTTCTGTCAGTGGCTCACCGGGCTACAAAAGATACCCGCAGAGTTTGAAAAGAAGCTCAGCCTTTTTCTTCAGAAACCAATTGTGTCACTTAATTGCAGTTCTCATTTTCCAAGTCTAGAAGCTTGCAAATTCCACTCTGAGGAATGTTTACAGCTGTGCTGGTGTTCACTGGTGTGGTCTTGCTTCTGGGAGATTTTACCTGGCATCCATGTACAGAACATGCATGGATTGGGGTAGGTGTAATACCTTTGAGTCCACCTCTGTCACCAAAGGCTCTGTCAGTGTGAGAAATTCCCTTGAGTTTTTGTCACCCAAGCGGACTCATTAGATAAGGGGCTAACAACACATGCCCCACTTTTTCTTAAGTTTTTTTTCTGGGGCATTAGTTCAACAGTACATGTCAATTATTGAAAAACTGATTTTGTACAGACATATATGCATAGTGAGCTTTACATTAAAAATGTAATACTAAAAAAATGTAATACTAATGCATTACCATTTTCATTATTTTTGTTAAAATGACAGAATGAACTTTGATATGTTAAGTAGTGTTAAGCTACAGTAAATTAATTATATAAAGTTGTCCAGTGTAGACCAGTAAATTTTCTCCAAATACATAAATCCAGCGTTTGATAAATAAAGGTTACAACATTAGAAAAGGCTTATTTGTATTTGCAAATGAATAATAAATACATTTCTTGCAAAATTTGTGCTTATTTGCCAGGAGCGTAATTCCAAATTTATGTTTCTAATAACCTAGTCACCAAGTAACTATAATGCCTATCGATCTTGTTTCATCCAGATCAATACCACATCGTCAGGAGAGACTTTCAGTTTTTCCACACACAATATCTGAAAAAGTAGTAACGGCTAAATGGAAATACTATTAAGCTCTTTTAAATAGTAACTTATGTAACATTGCAAACAAAGCTTGCCAATCCTAGACTTCCAATACATACAGTTTCAACCATTCCATTTATTCTGGACTAGTTTATTATGGGGCTGAGAAAGCAACCCACTAACAACCAGACTGTCGCCTATGATGGCTTACAATATTTCAGGTACACTACGTTAGTTTTTGAAAAATAAGTAACAAATCAAGATTTGTGCCTTTTTGAAGACCTTCTAATCAGGATAATACATCCTTAATCCATGTTTAAAATCTTTAGAGCACTGTTTCCCCCTTCTTCCTTTCCTGTCCTTTTCTGGCCACAGTTTTGTAGAGTTGGCCAGGGTTTATGTAGAGAGGACAGAAGCATAGTTTCTCCTCTCTACAAACGTCCCTGTGGTAGTCTCTCTTCTACACGGCAAAATGACAAATTTTACTAAAGTGTTTTTAATTCTGTCAAGTTCCAAATCATATAACTTGCTTTGATAAGGTGTTTAGACATGGTCATGTGCCCACCATAGTTATTTATTTATTTATTTCATTTCTGCACTAGCTTTCCATTATGACTCTCATTTGTTTCTCATTATCAGTGAATCCTTGGGGAAAAGTGTGAAAATGGTATCCTTCACAGAAAAATTCCTTTTTTAAAAAGAATTTATTTATTTATTTGACAGAGAGAGAGAGCATAAGCAGGGGAAGTAGCAGAGGGAGAGGGAGAAGCAGACTGCCCGCTGAGCAGAGAGCCCAAGGCTGGGCTGGATCCCTGGACCCTGGGATTATGACCAGAGCCAAAGGCAAACGCTTAACTGACTGAGCCACCCTGGCACCCCCACAGAAAAATTCTTAATAAATATAGCCACACACCCAATACAGCTCCTCCTAATGACAATGACATTGCCAAAAAAATAATAATAAAAATCATGGTTTAAGAAACAAGAGTGAGAAGTATAATGTTAATCATCTTCATGTACCAAGAAATATGAAAGGACCCATTCCATTCGTCTTGGTGAGGCAAGTAAAACTATGAATACAATCTTGAACTTGTTTTGTGATACAGAAGCAGGCAGTTCTTAATGAAAAAGAGGATTATGGAAATGGATAATGAGATAGTAAAAAACAATGTTTGCTTAAAAATTATTTTTTGTTAACCTACAAAAAAATAATAAAACTGATATGGCCTTCCTTCCCAGAAATAGTAATAGGAAAAGAATTTTATCAGTATAGATTTTACATCTTGATTCAAATGGAAACATTTGTTTTAAACTAATGGACTAAAAGAAAACTCTGCACATGGATCAACCATAGAGTTCCTGTGGAATTCATATACAAGATTAAATCTGTGGACAGTTTGTGTCTTTCTAGGTTTTTATTTGTAATAGTAAGTAAGAGGAGACCACAAGTTTTCTGTCACTTAAGCAGGTGACACTATAAGCTGACAAGAAAATTATAGTACCCAGCTGGAGAATAAACTCAATGGCAATACGTCGTTCACTGAAGTATTTTATATTTATTCCCATACACAACCTCATACAAAATCATATTATTAATATGTCTATTCCTGAAAGAATGCCCACCATTTCAGGATATGTATTTCATCAAATTTTCCTATGAGAAGCCTTTACAAATACACTAAACGTCATTTTGTGTATAATGAAGAGCATATATGTGATTGAGTAGTAACATCTTATATTCTGCATTATGTGAAAGCAGTTTTACATTACTTTAGTACTACTCTTACTAGAGAATATAACATAACTTTATAAACACTCCATTGTATATGGTACTGACTTTATGTCCTGAACTCTTGGCCAGAAAAGTATCATTTAAGAGTTTATAGCAATTCTACAAAAACAATCCATTGTTCCTAATAAAAGCCACCATAAGCAAGTGAGTCAGATGGGAGAAGGAAAAATATAGAGCAGAAAGACAAAAAGCAGTTAAAATATCCACTGGGTTGTTATTGAGAAAGGATTACCGAGCAAGATATGTCTTTATTTTCTATTAACGATTAGGAAACTAAACTTAAGACGGCTCACTGAAAAGAGTAAAAATGATTTTAAGGATAAAAAAATGTATATATACACACTGAGACACACACATACCCCTAAATAATTCATTTGCTAAAAAAGAGCATTGTATCTCTATGCTTGTGCAGATTTTAGTATACACACATACACTGTGTCTATAATTCACCTATTATACTTGAGCATTCTAAGGAAATAATTGGGCTAGTGTCTGAGATATTTTACCTAGTCTCGATTTTAAGGTTACAGGAGAAAATCATACCATGATTTTCATGAGCATAGTTAATTGTAATTAATGTTTGTATATTTGTAACCTAAAATGTAATGCAGAAACAAGAATTGTACTTAGAGAGAAGGGAAGGAAAGCATATAGCCTAGAGAATTCTGATCATCTAGCACAAAGACCAGCATTCATGTATTAATCACTTTATCAGTATTTATTAATTGCATATTCCAGGTGCTATGTTAAATACGAGGTAGATGACAAAGGAGCATTTAGGGAGATGAATGCAAATGAATAATTAAAATACAATGTGATGACTAAAGAATAAAAAAATTCAATCATCTCAATAAATACAGAAAAAAGTATTTGACAAAATTCACATCCCTTCATAAAAATAATTCACTGCAAATTAGGAATAGAAACTTCCTTAACCTAATAAAGACTATCTAGAGAAAGCCTACGGCCAAGATCACACATAGTGATAAAATACTGAATGCTTTTTCTTTTAAGATGAGGAATAAGGCATGGATGGAATCAGGAACAAGGCAAGGATGTCTGCTTTCACCACTCCTATCTGACATTGTACTAGTGATCCTAACTAGTCCAATAAGGTCAGAAAAAGAAATAACAGTCATAGAGACTGAAAAGAGAGAAATAAAACTCAATCTGCGGACTCCATGATTTGTCTACATAAAAAATCCCAAAGAATAAAAAAGGTTATTGGAAATAATCAATCAGTTTAGCAAGGACATAGAATAAAAAAAATGTTTTTCTATATGCTAGCAATGAGCAATTGGAAACCGAACACTTAAGAGTCTAGGTTTAAAGAAACCTTTTATCCTTTCCTGCAAATCTGAAATGACTTCACTCACGTCAAATCAATACAGGGTGTGTCTTCATTGCTTAGACTACTTAATTTCTAGTTTCCTCTTTGTGGAAATATGATAATCAAGTCACAGACATTGGAGCAGTTAGGGATTTTTATGTATGTAAATAATGAATAAGAATTCAGAGAGGTAAATGACTTAGCAAACCATGTAACTATTGCCAGAGTCCAGATCACATTTTTCTTTCTTGAGTCTCTGTCTCATTTGGGCTGTTTCTCCTTCTTATGGCCCCAGTTAATGTTGGCAAATATGCTGATGCACAAGTCCAGTGACAATACATTTTAAGTCTTCTCCACTGTCGTCTTTAAAAAATACCTGTGAAAGTGGTTGTACTGATAAAAACATTGCAGTTTTAAAATAAATCCTCAATGTTATAAATGTTAAACAATTTCATAATTACCAGAACTTATTGTCTACTCATAATTCTTAATAAGAAAATTCTCAGTGTAGTAGCTTTTGGGGACCACCTCACAAAAGTCAACGGGAGAAAATTTATCTTTCATCGAACACAGACAACATTAGAAGAAACATCTTAATCAAGTATGATATTAAAAAAGATCACAAGCATCACTGAGGAAAAACAAACAATTAAAAATAAGAAAGGCCCACCCTGACTTTTAGTCTGTTTTCCATTCTTTCCTAGAAACTAAATTGCACCCTTTAAGAATACAGAGGAAAGGGGCGCCTGGGTGGCTCAGTTGGTTAAGCGGCCTTCGGCTCAGGTCATGATCCTGGAGTCCCTGGATCGAGTCCCGCATCGGGCTCCCTGCTCCGCAGGGAGTCTGCTTCTCCCTCTGACCCTCCCCCCTCTCATGTGCTCTCTCTCATTCTCTCTCTCTCAAATAAATAAATAAAATCTTAAAAAAAAAAAAAAGAATACAGAGGAAAGGCTTCTTTGCTTCCTGGCCTGTTTTCGTGTCTGACTAGACAATGTAATGGAGTGCTTAAAACCTACACCCTAGAGCCAGCCAGGCAGGCTTGCATCTGGACCCTGACAGTAGCCCCGTGACCTTGCTTAAATCCTCTTGCCTCAGTTTCTTATCTCTAACATGTGTAACAGTAGTTACCCTAAAGAAGTGCTGTATAGATTAAATGAGATCATTCATGTAAAGAGCCTGGGATGGTACTGGGTATATAATAAAAGCTCATGTATTTCATATACTATTTTTCTTCTTTTGATGATCTACAGATAAGCTATAAGATATGCAAATATTAAGATATAAATGTTCTTATATGTCTTTTGTAAACTCGACTTGCTGACTTTCAATCTGCTACTTAAGTTACTTTAAAATTCTTAAACACTCTATTTGTAGGCATGGGATTCATCTTTTGAATGTACAGGTATTTATTAATTCTTCAACATTGTAGCCATTCTTAATTTAATTCACACTTTGGAAACTTGCATTAAGCTCTCAAAATCTGCAGGGATGATTATGCTTATTTGGAAATTTTGAGTTGCTTAGCTACAGTAACCCTGTTCTAAGTGTGCTGGAGAAAGTAAGGTTATGATTTTTGCATCTCAAATTTGAGATTTTGACACAGTTTTTACACCTACAAATCTCATAAATTCCTCTAACAGTGTAATTCTTGTGTGCTGTTTTCATTATCCTGGAACCCTAATTTCAATTGTTAAACCCACATGTTTCCATCAATTCATGGTCAGTTCTCCTTGATTGTTGCCAGTCAGGAACCACGCCCTACCAAGAGACATTCTAGCCGAGTCTTCTTCCTTGTTCACGCCTGCCCCCATCTTACGATAACACCTGTACCCACTTTGGTTCTTTGTCATACCTGTTTTTGGTCCATTCCTGCTTCTCTTGCATTTCTGTTTTGTTCACGGCCGTGTTCTATTTATGTATTTATGTATTTAGCCCCATCTCTAGCTCATTTTGGTCAAGAAATTGAATTTGTTTCTTGATTTTGCTTCACTGACACAAACTGTCCCTTAACTTCATTCCCTCTCTGATCTCTATCTCCCAGCTTGCTTTCCAGACAATTGTCTGTTCACATCGGTCTTGATGACCTCTTGCCCTCCTCAGCTAATTCCATCCTGGTTCTTCTACTTCTTCTGGGTCCAAGAAGAATTTACTTCTTTTAGGGATTCCTAAATATTTGTTGAATGAATGGTGTTCTATAAAGAACATGTTCTCAAGTATCTAAGATCACATTATATCAGTTAAGTCAAGTGATAATCTCATGATGTTCCCTTGGTCTTCTCTCCCTTCCAGTGAATCAATACTGTCAAGAGAACCAGTGGCAGAAAGAAGCATATATGCGTAACACTACCGGGGGTAACATTTGCATTAGAATTTGAAGTACTGAGCCTCTTTTTTATCTTCTTTTTTTTCCCTAGAGTCTACGCTGATCACTACAGCAATGATCTAGGCTTTACTAATCCTTATATTGCCAGTTATACAAATATGGTCAGCTTAATAAAATGTGCAGAGAGAATTTTTGCCTATTTTCACAGAGAATGTAATTAATGTAATATCATAATAAAAATAATCAGCTCTTAAAAAAAAAAAACCCAAAACTTCTCTTTCATGATACAATAAAAATTCTGTAAAGAAATGAAAATCTAAACTATGTTTTTTAGGTTGTATTCATTGAAAATCTAAAATAAATTTTAAGTATATTTACCTCTATTCTCTCTTAAAATTAAAACATAAAAATGTAGCCAATTTAACATGAAGGTTTAAATGATTTTTAATTGAGTGTTATTTGCATCTCCTAAAAAGCTTTATGTAAAAAAAAGTTTTTAAATAGAAAATAGTACGTATCAGAATTATCTTCCACTTACTTGTATTTAAAATCCTGAATTAAATATAACATGATTATTTTTCTTCTGAATATTTGTTTTATAGAAATTTACAATCACATAACCTGTTTGGATGAACACTGCAGAATAAGTTAGGGCTGTCAGGAGGCAAAGATGAGATGGCTGAAGGGGGAAGGAGCAGAGCCTGAACCTTGCTCTGACACCAGTGAGTTTCTCTCCAAGCCTGAATAAGAAAACTGATGAGCACAGTTGAAAAGGGCATTATTATGGAAGTTGCTGTTTGGAGTATATTGAGAATAAATCTGGGAAACAAAAAATAAGTCAGTTCTGGGAATAAAGATCAGATTTGTGAATGTGTTTGTGTATGCGTGTGCACACAAGAGATTTAGAGCCCATAAGTAACTGTATCAAATAAAAAAGAACTATAAATTAAACAGTTCTTCTGCCCTAAAGATGGTTTTATATTATTGCTCCCTCTTTAGTTTTAGAGTGACTCCCTAAAGGACCACTTCTAATTACTGAAGATATAACAAGATTTATTTCAAATGTTATATATACACTCATGACCAATAATTTAGTTGCATCACCTGTGACTTCTGTGAATTTCACTTGAACTTAAGGGCTTTAAAATATAATTACCAGAAAAATCTAATGTGAAAATCTAATCACAATAAGCCTCCCAAGATACATCTAAAACTGAGGGTGGGAGCTGTTCTTTAGAGCACATGGAAACTCAGAACTATGTGTTGGCAAAAATCTAGAAAAATGTCCCTCGCTGAATCCATTCATTATATGTCTGTGGGATTAATTAATTGATTCAAGTTTACATTTGAAGATGTTTTTATGCACCCAACATTTACAAAAATTGTCTTATGCCAAAGAGTAAAGCCCCATGAAACTCTGAGATTTTAGTCAAAAACTTCATTGACTTGATGTAAGGTGATTTGAACTCTTTAATGAGCAAAGGAAAAAAGCATTTGGGGGCACAGTGCAATTCTACTGCAGGTGTCTAATTGGTTGTGATACAGGTCTCATTAGGATACATAGCAGTGTGTGTAACTAAAACACACATAGACACATATACACACAATCCTGAGATGCTGAAAAATATAAAGGTGTTGGGTGAAAAGCAAGTGTAAATACCTGACAAGATACTGCCAATGACAACACAAGAATAACCACGTGAACTTTGTGATTTCCTAATGCTTTGTGGAAAATGAACAAAAATGAATATCCTAAGACAGGGATTCATCATTAATGTAAAATATCTATGAACGCAGAACAGGTTGAAAGACGGCAGTAGACCAGGCCAGAGTGATTAGGGAAGCACTGCCTTTTTCCTTACTATAATAAATGAAACAAAATCACTTTTTAAAGATTTTGTTATCCAGTATTTCATGAAATGTATCACCTTTTATGTTCTTCTCTCAAATAATTACATTTCCTTCAAGTCTTGACTCAGATTTTCCCTTTTTAATGAGACCTTCCTTAACCACCCTGTTCAAAATTCTCATTCCCCATTCCTGTGCCATCAGTTACTCTTGCTACATTTTACTTTCTCTCTTTTTTTTTTTTTTTACTCTACTTATAGCACTTACCGTCTATACATTCTAGCCTGCTATATACTGTCTTGTCTACTGCTTATGGTTTGCTGCTTGGTCCACTAGAATTAAGCTCCCTCAAAAACAAGATGTTTGGGTGTTTCCTGATGTGTCCCACAGATCTAAAACAGTACTTGGAACCTGGAATATAGTGGGAATGCAATGCAATTTTTTTGAGGAAATTTGAAGAAATCATCAAGTAACTATGAAAACTGCCATGACCCTCAAAAGACTTGCTCAGGAAATATTTAAAAGTGCAATAACTGAGGTGGCGCCTGGGTGGCTCAGTTGTTAAGCGTCTGCCTTTGGCTCAGGTGATGATCCCAGAGCCCCGCATCGGGCTCCCTGCTCCGCGGGAAGCCTGCTTCTCTCTCTCCCACTCCCCCTGCTTGTGTTCTCCCTCTCGCTGTGTCTCTGTCAAATAAATAAACAAAATCTTTAAAAAAAAAAAAAGTGCAATAACTGAATACTGAGGACTCTAAAGGAAAGCATTTTGTGATGGTAGAAGAAGGTTATCAAGTGCTCAAGGTGGAGTAGGAGGCAATCAGGGCATGGAAAATGGGAACGAAGTGATAAGAGGAAAAAGTGAAGAAAATGAAAAGTAGGAGTGCCTCGAAACTCAGAGAACAATTTAATTAGATGCTTCAGGGTTTCAATATACTTGAATATGATGTGAATAATGATCCCAGATTTTGACCCTTGATCTCTCTGAAATATCTATGCTATTCAGTCATTACAGAGTAAGATTCTTTAGGAATATGTTTCTGGATAGAAGTCTCAAAAATGCTATGTAACCCAAGAATAAAGTTTGATATATTTTGAAAACGTATTTCCTTTTGTTTTCTTTTGCTGTCAAAAATTATTTCTTTTGCCAGCTCCCATAGGCTCCTAGTGGGAAAAGGTGGGTGAACTGCTTTCTGATGCAGTAGTTTTAAACTTGACTGCAGACTGGAATGATCTAGGGAGTTTCTAAATAGTGCCTGACCAGTTAAATGAGAACTCTGGGGGTGAAATCCAGGCATGGGTGGTTTTTTTAAGCACCCCAGGTGATTCCAGTATGCAGCCAAGTTTGACAACTTTGACAGATTCTCTATATACTGACTTACTGCATGAAGGTTTGTCAACCCTTGAAACTCCGCTTACTGGAGAATCTTCTGAACCTAGGGGCTAACCATTTTCTGGGAGCTAATCAGCCATCTACCTCAAACTGAGGCTGCAAGAGCAAACACCAGGAGTGTGCCTCTAACTTTAGAATACCTTAGAATCACCTAGAGAGGGTATTAAAATGTGAATTCCTAAGCCTTACCCTAGAGATTCTGATTCAGTAGGTCTGGGTGGGGCCTGAAAGTTTTCTTTCTAATGAGCTTCTCACTAGAGAGGTTAGAGGAAAGTTTGAAAGCCATTGCCCTAGAGAAAGGGCATGTGGGGATATAGCTCATCAGGCCTGTGAGAATAGCCCTGGGGGAAATGCAATGAGGGATATTATCATATTCACACCCCAACCTTTTTATTCTGGGTCTCCAGTGAACTTCAACAACAGATTCTCAAAATCTTCAAGGATGGCTCAAGTCTAAAATGGATGCTTCGAAAGAACCATAGGCTGGATCAGTCCACAGTCCTCTGTGAGTGACCAATAGGGCAATCCCCATGTCAGTTACAAGCACGTGTGACATGTTTCCAACTTTCTGTAATTTGCTTCTGATTGCTCATCTTCTCTCTGTTTCAATAACATTTGGTTCATGAATGTTTCTTCAGACACTTCACAAATACAGCATAGTTAGTAACTCTCTTGCTAGATTTTGCCTTTCACCTTCAAAATTCCACCTAGCAGATCATCAATCACGCATTATATATGTATAGAATTCTTAATGGTAATGTTCATGGTTCCACATTTTGGGTTATAATTCCATGTGGAAACAGTGAAGTGTAAGAATGTAGAACTAGCACTGGTTAATACAATATATTGAATCAGTTCAACAGTGAATCAAGGCAAAAATCATCCTCAGCTTTCCACAAACCTCTCAGATTGACTCTGTGTTTCTGTTCCCATTAAATATTGTTTTTATCACCTTTAGAACTTTATTTAGCTCACATAAAAATACTGGGGGGTACCAAGTGGTTTGCCCAAACGCATCCATGGTTAGGCATGGTCCTAAGTCCTATGACCCAGATGGGATGTCATTTCTACTTAACACTGAAGTGGTCTTGAAGAAAACCATTATTTCAAATGAAAAACAAAAGGAATATCTAGCTGGAGCTAAACAGAGGAGTTGAAGAAGTTGCCAGTGACACCAATAAAATGAATTCTTTCTTGATATAGCTCTCTTTTCTCTCTTGATATAATATTGCCACTAAATGATAGTGTGTGCAAGGATGAGGCTGTCAATCGCTATGTATTTTTGCATTTGTCAAATTAGTCACTTTCTTATCCAGGTGTGTTGGGAGGGAATAATTCAGAAGCAGATTTTTGTCCAGTAAAAATTATTTTTCCAGTACTAAGAAATGCGAGTAATATTAACACGAGATCAATATCCTATATGTCTCTATAAATGTGAACCAACACACCTTTAGCCATATACCGGAAACTTTTCACACAGTTGCAGCTTAATATTTTTCATAATACTTTGGTTATTGCCAAGAAGTTTATGTGGTCCCAATACCACCTTAAAGGGTCCACAATTCTTTCCCACTGATTCATTTGCTTCTGTTTCCTGGAGGACATTTCTGCATTCTTAGGTGATGAACCATGGCTGGAAAAACACCTGTTATTGTGCTGATTTTCTTAACAGATTCAGAATGCCGTAAACATTTTTCTTTCCGTCTTGGCTCTTTTATAATATTTTGATTTTTTATTTTTATTTTATTTTTATTTTTTTTAAAGATTTTATTTATTTATTTGCGAGAGAGAGAATGAGAGAGAGCGAGCACATGAGAGGGGGGAGGGCCAGAGGGAGAAGCAGGCTCCCCGCCGAGCAGGGAGCCCGATGCGGGACTCGATCCCGGGACCCCAGCACCGTGACCTGAGCCGAAGGCAGTCGCCCAACCGACTGAGCCACCCAGGCGCCCAATGTTTTGATTTTTTAAACATCATGCAGATTTACTGGTCTGGAACTATCATTTAGCTGTAGTTCTAGCTGTCCCTCTGACTGGGAACAACAACACAACAACATAAAAACGGCAGCAAAATTCTGAGTGGCCCACCAGCTTACATCTACTTGTTCACAGTCCTCCTACACGTTTCCACCATTCCCCCCACCAAAATGAGAGGCAGACCACTTTTCCTCTTAGAGGTCTGGGCGCAGGCGGCTGTGTGCCACAGGGCTGCGGGTCACACAGGCTGTGGCTCTAAGCGGAAGCCATATGGCAACAGGCTGACTTCTCTGTGTTGAGTCCTGCACCTGTCACTCAGTGGGAGGATGCTCTTTTAGTGTTTATGTTCTTAGAGTTATTTTAATTTTCTTCATGGCTACTTCTCTGTGACTCACTGTTGGCTTCCTGTTCTCTCTCACCACTTTCCAAAATTCAGATAATTTAAGCAACTGAGAGTTATTCAATATAAGTTTCTACAGGCTTTGCTTCGTCTCTCAAGCATTTACATTTACTTTTAGTTTTAGTGGAACATAAAGGACATGCACTCTTGGTTAAATTCTTCTCTGATCTGCCAATGAGAGATAGGAATTTGAAAAATCTGTGGAAGGAAGTAGAACCTCTTGGAGAGATGAAACAGGAAGATCATCACTCCATGGTGTGTTTGGGGGCAAGTCCGCTTCCTGGGTAGCTGCGATTTGTGGCATGACTTGTGGATGTTGTCAAATATACTTCCTTTCCATTATTCTCCAAAGGATGACTACAGTAATGGATATGTCTAAAAAATGCTTTTATGTAGTTTTATGTAGTTGTGTTAGCCAAGGGATCACCTGGGCCACATCTAAATTAAAGTAAAACTTGGCATAAATCATCCCTAGAGCAAATTCAAGACTGAAGTCGGTGGGGGGAGCAAAAAGAAATTATTTTTGAACTCTGCTGCTTTTTCATATATATGAATAGTTTTATAAATACATCCGAAAAATTATTTCAGAAGGGGTGAGCCCTTTTGAGGGTCAGCAAGGGTACATGTGTTAACATGCTGGGCTTGTCAAATGAGGAAATGATTTTTCACCTTTTCCTTAATTAGACTTGGCTGCTACATTATGAGAGACAGCAGCTTGGAAAGGGGATTCAGCAGGCTGGGATTTGGTGACCAATTCCTTGCTTGTTGGTCTTTCTTTCTTTCTTTGACTAATAAATTAATTGAGTGGCATCTGGGGAGCACTGGGGAGCACAAGGATGAACCCATAAATCCCCCCAAATATTTCCTCCATTGGAATGCTAATGCCTAAAATTTCTCAAGACCTAGAGGATTTCCTCTTACTAAAGTACCACCTAGAAAAGTGATGACTCATTTGCATATTAATTTGAATTATTTTTACTTACTTGGTTACTATTATTAATTTTAAATTATCATTATTTAAGTTCTCAGATATCTTCTGAGAACAGTTTTTAATAAAAGAAAAAAAGCTAAAGAAAATATGAAGACAGGTTTGGCTGGGGAGGGATTAGCAATGTGCACAAAGGAGAAATTAAGTAAACTGAATAGAATCATTTTTTCTATTTTTAATCGCCTTGGGCTCTCATATGTGGGCAGTTTCTGGGAGGAGGTACAAAGTGAACTATGACTTTCTGTCCTGTTTGAAGAAAAACACCCTGAACTCAGGGCACAGTCAGCTCTCAGAGCTGCTCCACAGTAGAACTCACCATGTTTTTACCAGGCTTAAGGGTGAAAAATGGCTTTAGCCTGTTTTTCTCTCATTTTGATCTAAAGCAGCATTTATAATTTCTGAACTAAGATACTCAAGATATGTGATAGATATAAATTTGCAGATTTTTAAAACCAATCTCTGGTCAGGAAATACACCATAAGTCAACTACACTTTTCTTTCTGAGGACTTAGACTATATAATTGGCCCCCGTTTTCGACCTTATCCCTGCTGGTGTGACTCACTTGAAACTTGTGCTGTTTGTCGAGTCTGTCTCCAGCAGCATAGAGATATTGGAATATAAGCAGCAGTTTGCTCCCAGATCTTCCAAGAATACATTGTATATATGTTGAGATGAAGTTGTTGTTTTATAATCCAACAAAAATGTATATTTTTAAAACACATTTTATATATGTTTACTAACAGGTAACACTGGAAGAATGTATCTAGAATTCTTCCTATTTTGTGGGAAGGAATTACCTGAAATATTTTCTACATGTGAGTAAAAACAGAAATGTTGTTCAATAAAACACATTTTTTGAGTAGTCAGATAAAAATAATTACAAGAAAAGCTATTAATTAAAATATCAGACATAGTCTTTACATCCACCACTTAATTCACAATTAGCTCAAAACAAACTGAAAGGATGGAGGACTCAAATGTCCATGCTTCATAAAATGTCAAGTTAAACGCCTGACTGTGAACCAGATTGCTTACGATACAGGCCTTTCAACTGTAAATATCAAATGCATAAAGGACGGCATGAATCTTTTAACTTTATAAAGATGGCATGTGGACTTTAACATTTGGGGGAAATTAAATCACTTACTAACATTTATGAGGAGGCATGCATTTAAGCATTACGTTGGACCTCTGTTGATTAATTATATGGATGCCGAAATGTCATACATCAGATTCAAGCATGATGTTAAAGGTCTTGGTTAAAGAAAGACTTAAATGACTTCTCAAAATAATTTAAAATAATATTGAAAATAAGATCTTATTCAAATTTTTCTAGATAACAAGTGGAATTCTATTTTTAAAATAAATCAAAGGAACTTGGCTCTACTATTTTAAAAAGTGTTAGACTTGGTCATTTCTAAAGTTCTATGAGATGTGGCATTCTGTGTAATTATAAATATTATCATTTCTTTCACCAAAGCACTAAGGATTTTACCAAATTTCAAAAAATCACAGTAATTATTCCTCGGAGGATATTGTCCCTAGTTAGGAAACAATAGAAAAATGACAGAGATTAAATGAATTGTTCATGTGTTAAAGAAGCTTTTGGTTTGAATAGATTTAGAATAACATCCCTTTGTGTATGTCTCAGTCGTTAGGTAATGTTTCTCCTGACATTTGTTCTAAAGAACAATCAAATCCCAAATCTCCTTTTACTTGGATGTTCATTTCAAAATGAGCATAAGACTAATGTCTATATTTATTTGGCTATATCCTCTCAAAGTCCAAGTTTTTCTGATGCAGCCTTTCTAATATGCTGCTTTTTAGAATTGTGTTCAATCATATGATGAAAACAAACAAAATAAATGAGGGTAGACTTAGAGGACATCAGCCAAACCACCTGGCTCCACATCTTGCTCATTTTAAGGATGACGTGAGAAAATAAATTACTTTAATCAAACACCTTGGCTTCTTGTTCACAAATTACTGGGTGGGTATAGTGTGTAAATGGCATAATTTCGTGAGTGAGTGGCAGATGGTTAGACAAGTCATGGGCTCAGAAAACACTTTTGTTCAGAAATGCAAGTGTTGGGGCGCCTGGGTGGCTCAGATGGTTAAGCGTCTGCCTTCGGCTCAGGTCATGATCTCGGGGTCCTGGGATCGAGTCCCGCATCGGGTTCCCTGCTCAGTGCAGAGCCTGCTTCTCCCTCTCCCTCTGCCACTCCCTCTGCTTGTGCTCTTCTGTCTATCTCTCTGTCAAATAAATAAATAAAATCTTTATTAAAAAAAAAAAGAAAGGCAAGTGTTGTACTAGAATAAAATAGAGTTCTAACTATAGACTATCTAACAAGATAAGTCACAGAAAAAATAATAAATAACAGCCAAACAATGACCTATAACAAGGCAGTCTGTTAATTATACTGATAGAAAAGGAAAACAAAACATATATCCAGTGAAGTCATGGGTAAATATGCTACTCATCCAGGTAGTTGGCATTGTCTTCTTTCAGTTCTTCAGGACCATAAACTGCAGAGTCATTCATGAACTTCTTCTTTCTTTCACCATTTCTAACTCCTTTTGATAATAGCCATATTCTCCTGAATCCTAATCACCAATGGAACCATCTCCAAGCCGATGACCTAGTGAAAGATGTTCCCTCTATCATCAAATAGAATGTGCACTTATTTGCTGGAGTGGAAAAGAGTGTGGAAATCCTTCTTACACATTTACACTGTGCTACCTACCACTGAAAAAAAATGTGTTTCTCCTGGTAAGGAATCTAAAGGGAACACCAAATTCAATTGCATCTGAGGCATCCTTTTACCCTAAAGAGCTCTGTTACTATTTGAATTGTGTCTCCCAAGAAGATATGTTGAAGTACTCACCCCCAGTACTTGAAATACGACCTTACTTGGAAACAGAGTCATTGTAGATATAGTTAGTGAAGATGAGGTCATCCTTAAGCAGGGAAAGACCCTAACCCGGTAAGACTGGTGTCCTTATAAAATGACAAGAGACCGAGAACATGCCACATGAAGACAGCAACAGGCAGAGAGAAGCTAGGCAGGGGATGATGGAGGTGAAACTGGAGCCCTGCAACTGCAAGCCAAGGGTGGCCTGTCATACCCAGAAGCCAGGAGAGAGCACAGCTCTTGATTTCAGACTTGTCATTTCTAGAACTGTATAAGAATAATTTTCTGTTAAGTTTCTGATCTTTTGTTACAGAAGCCCTAGGACACTCATACAAGTTCATTTCGTTTTCTCTAGTTGGGTATTTCTACATGTATTTGAGTCTATGTCTTAAACCCAACTTAAATTCTAAGTTATATTGTAATCTCCCTAAGTGCAGAGCCCATAAATTCTGCTTCCTTAGTTTTTCCTCACTTTGAATCCCCTTTTACCACACCACTTGGCTTGGTACCACGTCGAATGCAGGGATTCAAAGATTGTGTTGTCTTACTGAGCCTCATACTACAAATGGAGTAAAAAGAAATGAACATATGGTAGAATGACAGACAAATGCCAGTATTTTGAGTTAAGTTCAGGTCCTCTTTCCTTACAATATGTCTGTAAAATAAGTGATGTAGAAAGTTGAATCTCTTTTATACCTATATTTATTACGAAAATATACGCAGAATGCTCTAGGGATTTCTATTACAGTTAAAGAATGTGACAGAAATGTTTAGACACAATTCAAGATGGACAAGATAACTACCAAAAGCACATTTTAAAACGTAGCATAAAGCCACCATGATTAAAATATCATGGTCCTAAAGTCAGAATAAAAAGACATGCCGACGGAAAAGCATACAACTCAAAAGCTTTATCATAGGAAGGTAAGATAATGGTAGCATTTCAGTTCAATACAGAGAGGGAGATTTGTTCATTTGCTGATTCTAGGAATACTGGTTACCTATTTAAGAATATGAATGCTGGATCCTTACCTCATGCCATATTATATGGCTTCAGTATGCAATTTAACAATTTAAAAGGTAATAATGCCCTACATTGACCGAGGTGTCATTGAAACAGCATACTCTGCTGGTGCAAATGAAAATCACTGTGACCTTCCTGAGGGGTAATCTGGTAATGTGTGCAAAGAACTTTAAAAATGTGTCTCCTTTCTTCTTTGGCTATTAAATCTTTGGAGCTTTAACTTCAGGAAGTATTCTAGTAGCAGGAGAGCAATGTCCCTTCAACCACAGCTTCCCAGACATTATTGTGAACAGGAGTCACCTAGAGATCTTGTTCAGATTGCAGATTCTGACCCAGGAGCCTTGGGGTGGGGCCTGAGATTCTGCATTTCCATCTAGTTCCCAGGTGATGTTTATGCACCTAGTCAGGGGGCCCCATCTTGAGCAGCAATGAAGTTTAGATAATTGTGGGAAATACCCTGCAAAGGCCTAAGCTCCATCTTCAGACACATATAGATGAAGTCTAAATAGCAAGTGAAGTACATTTATTTCTTAACCTTTTCCATCTTTCTTCCTCCTATGTAAAACTCTGATATCGGTAGGTTACAGAGAAAATAGTTTCACTAAAACAATGTCTCTGGGGCTTTAGAGCTCATTATTTCTTTGCCCTAGGAAAGTTTCTACTTGCAACTGTCCTAAAAACATTCTTAAATCTGGCTTCCACCATTGAGTTAAACTCTACTGTCTGAGAGAGGAAAAAGGTATGAAAAGCTCAATTGGGGCCATTCCAGCAAATTTAATAGCTCTTCAATTCACTGACCCTTTTGGGATGAGCCAAAGCCACTATCACTCCTGTGGAGAGACGGCACATTAAGGTGCCCTTGATCAGCCCTTACTGCTCTGCACTCTGAACAGCAAAGCTTCTTAGAACACTTCCTTTGACCACCTCCAAATTTGAACATGACAAGGATGTAGTTCAGATATAAGGCAATATAAAAAAGCAAGAATAACTTTTGAATACAACACCTTCCATACTAGAGAAATGAAAGGTTCTGACTGTTTTATACCTAAACATTCCTGAGGGTAACAACCTTCATAGTGGCTCGCTAAGAAGTGCTGAGTGTTAGGGGCAGGCAGTTAAAGAAAGAGCCTGCTGAAATTTGGGGGGAAGGCCAAAATAGTTTGAAAAATGCCTCCGGTGATTTGAACTTGGGCTCCACCCACTTGCACCTACAATGCTTCCCTGCGGATTCTGAGTCACTATTCCAGAGAGTGACAACAGAATGAAAATTGTATTTTATGTTAAAAGACCATCCAAACTTATGCCTCTCTTTTTTGGATTTGAAAATGTTTGACACATTCAAAACGGTGATAGAACTTCGTCACTTAAAAAAAGGCAGATCATTTACCATCCTGAACATTGTGCTGGCCTTTGAATGCATTTTCTAGCCTAGTAGTAGTTCCCAATTAAAGAGCTGTCTCAGCATGGAATTATTTCAGCAAAAGCTTCTTCCTTCTGCACAAAACTAAAATTCCGTGCCACAATTACAAATGGCAATTTGATGGAAGAGGTTCAGGTGTTAGAATATATTTGGTATCTTTTTCCTAGTGAGCTTTATATTTTCATTTAAATACATTGAATTTGTTAGACCAGCTACACAGAGCTCTCCATACTGAAGAGGGTCAAATGCCACTTGAACTTCAAGGATACATTAGGAAAGTGAAATAAGGTAGAGTATTCCACACTACACTCACTGAATATAAAATATACATAAGCACAAGCATTTTTTTTTGTCTCAAACATGAAATGGGATTTCTCTTCGTTTTTATTTCTCTAATACAAATTTCAGAACCCTTTGGTACAGGTTTCATTTTCAGCTTAGATTTCATTGTCACCTTGTATGAACTGAATTCTGAAATGTAATGATATAGTTTAGGGATAGATTTATAAAGCCGATTTTTTTTTCCATTTCCATGATCAATCATAACTATCAGAGTTGGTGAGCAAGTCCTTCGTCATGTGCGCATCCTGTAGTGAAATATGTCCATACAAAGGACATGCAAGAGCATAATTGCCTCAGTAGCTACTTCAAATATCTGGGTCCTCTGAGTCCTCTGATGTTAAACCACTGGGTTTCAAACTTTTTTGATTGCTACCCTAGTACAAAAGATTTAATCCATATTAGAGATATAAATCCCTACTGTTGCCATGTGCAATTCCTGCTGATACTTCAATTCAATTCCCTTCAATTCTGTTTTTTTCTATTCTAACATAATGAGGCATAGTTAATTATTTAAAAAATGACTAGCTCATGCTCAAAATAATTTAAAATGTTCTTGTTTTATTTTATTTTATTTTTTTAAAGATTTATTTTGGAGAAGAGGGAGGGGCAGAGGGAGAGGGAAAGAGAGGAATCCCAAGCAGACTCTCTGCTGAGCATGGAGCCCAACTCGGGGTTCCATCTCATGACCCTGAGATCATGACCTGAGCTGAAACCAAGAGTCGGATGCTTAACTGACTATTCTGCCCAGGTGCCCCCAAATTCTAAGTTTTAAAACAAGAACATTTTAGGGGCACCTGGGCGTCTCAGTCGGTTGAGCGTCCAACTCTTGATTTCGGCTCAGGTCATGATCTCAGGGTCTTGGGATCAAGCCCCATGTCCAGCTCAGTGCTCAGCTGGGAGTCGGTTTGAGATTCTCTCTCCCTCCGCCCCTCCTGCTCGTGCTCTCTGTCTCTCTCTAAAGTAAATAATTTAGTAAATAAATAATATAATGTAGAATTCACTGTTGAAAAACAAGAATATAAGTATGCCGATAATGCGTTATTCTCTTACCATCTACTTGTATTAACAAATCACTGAAAGAATTTTAAAGTATTTTATAATAATTATAAAATAAAAAAGTCAAGTATTTTTCAAATACTGCGCCATCATTCTCTCACAGTGGCACTGGAAATCAGTCCAAGTATGAAAAGGAAAAATAAATGAGGCATTATTGATGTTGTCAAAGTATAATTTTCATAATGTTAAAAGACATCATTCCTATGCAAAAATATATTGAGCACACAGCAAAATTTATTGAGTTTATTAATGAGGGGACCAGTAGAATGGTAAAGTTGGCTCAGAAAAGCATAGGAGAAACTCGTAGAGACTCATATACTGTTTTATTGTGTGGGTGTGTGTATAATATATATTATATAATATATATGAAATGAATATATATTATATATTACACACACACACACACACATATATGGAATGCTGGAATAGTTTGCTAAGTTAAATATAAAATAAGTTAATGTTTTACAGAGCAATAATACCACAACCTCTCTGATTCTACTAGAATCATTTATATCTTTACTGCACAAAAATCACTATTTATCAATCTTCTCAAATTAATGTGTAATTTATAGAGCTCATACCCTAATCAGTAGCAAATAGTAAATCAAACAAAATTATCTTCCCATTTAGAGTGTCAGATTTGTCTCAGGAAGTTCTGCTATGACACTGAAAGGGCATACAGAAATCTTTTAGCTTAATTTCCAAGACTTAGACTATTCTTAAGAATATGAAATGTTCATTGGCCATAACTAAATCAGATTCACTTTTGTGTCTTTAGCACTTAGGAGAGTGACTGGTCTATAGTAGGTATTTGATAAATACTTGTTTAGCAAAAAACTACTCCTTCAGGAATAAAAGGGACTTCTGATGGCATAAAATTCTACAGGAGGACCTTTGAATAGAAGTATACCCCTTTCTATCTAATAATATTTTTACCCATACTGACTGCTTCACTCACCTAGTTCTTATTTTGTGAAAATTCTTGCATGACTCAATATTGTGTAAGTAGAAAATATTTTGGGATACTTTTAGGCTATTTTCAACTCAGCACAAGTAACCTTAACAACTTTTATTTACATTATGATAAAAAGAGTGTCCCAAACAGAAATTATAGCTTTAAGGTCTCTATGAAGGTATTTGGAACAGTTTTTTCCAAGGTCCTTTCTGAAAGTGTCAGTCTTGAATTGAATCCTTGTAATTTTCCTTTTAGACTGCTTGACTGGTTGCTTTTTGGGCAGGCTTAGAGAACTCAATGTAATGTACAAACACTATTTAAAAGTTATAATTGACTAAATGCCTTATTAAAATCAGTAACAAGACAAACTATTTAGGAATGTGCAACATCTGTATATGGAAAACTTTAAATGAACACTGGAAAAAGAGGAAGACATACTATTTTCTTGGATAGGAAGATAGGTTTTGACTGTTCCCAAATTAATCCATATGTTTAATGCATTTTAATAATACCATATAATTTTTTTCTAATGCAGGCAAGATGATTATAAAATTCCTGTAGAAAAATAAGAAGCAAGAATTTCCAGGAAAATTCTGAAAAAGTCTGGTGATAAGGAATGACTATCCTTAGCAGATATTGAAACATTTTATAATGCCTAAATCATACAAAGAATGACGATGCACATGAATAGATAAAACGATCAATGTAACTGCAAATGAAGTCCACATAGGACTAAAGTCTGAGAATCAGGGCACATTTCAAATCGCTAGCAAACTAATCAATTATAAAGAAATAGAAAAAACTTCTGAAAAAATTAGGTTAGAACAACATCTCATATCTTAGACAACAAGTATCAAAACTTTAAATATAACAAAGAACCCATAAATGTACTAACTGAAATGAGAGTTTTTTTCTATAATCTTGGAGTAAGTAAAGTCCAAGCATGAAATGTAATTCGGAAAACATTTACACATTTGATAGCATAACAAGTTACACATTTCTGAATGTGGGGGATTTGCATATGCATATAGTTCTCTCAAAATGCAGAAGGTATATCTGAAAGATTCACAATAAACTGAAAGTGAGTGGCTGCAAGACATCCTATGAGTGGTAAGGGGACTTTATACCATATATACATTCATTCTTTAAATATATATCACTTATTAATTAAGAAGAACATAATATAAGGGAAAATGTACATATAATGCTGAAATAACATGGAAAGATTGCCTCTTTAATCTGCAGTATGACCAAGACAACTCAGGTCTGAAAGAAAAACTTCCTTCTTGGCATGCTGCTATGCAACACCCTCTTCCAAGTCACCTGTTGTTGTCTTTACACAGAATTCCAAAGGTTCCCTCATTTCTACGTTATATGCATCTCTAGGTTAGTATACATACTAATATGTATAACAAGACAAAGAAAGAATGAAGACTATTCCTACGTGTGAGCTGTCCCAGAGGTGGGAGCTAATGGCATTGAGATCATAGATTGTAGGAAAGGGAGTGGTGGAAGAAAAAGCTGGAGACGTGGGTTTGGACAGGCAGGGCTCTGCAATCTACATCAAGGGGGCTGGCCTTGATCCTGGGCACTGCAGAGGGCCACTGAAGGGGAATGCAGTCATCTGGTTTGCATTTTAGAAAGATGACTCTGGCTATAGGACAGAAAACTGATTGTATGAAGGAGATGGGGGGCATGGCAACACCAGAGGCAGTGAGGGGCTGCTGGGTGGGTGGGCTGTCCCATATCCCATACCACAGTAGGTTACAGAGTCTGTTTAAATAACACCTTGAAGCAGTTCTCTTCTCTTTCTTTTTTCATCCCAGCTAATTAGAGCTAATTATGAAGCAGAACTGTTCTACCACTGTTTCATCTATTTCATTTCTACCTTGCAATAACCTCATGGCACAGATAACATTCCTATCCCCATTTGATGGATGGAAAACTGTCATGAAGGTTCAGGAACATGCCCATGTTAACACAGCAAGTGACAGAAGTAGTGTGAGAACAAGCACTTGGGTCCAGAACCAGCACGAGGCTGCGGTGCTTTGCTGTGACCCAGGACTTCTGTGGTGCCCGTTGAAGGGCTTCTCCGACTCCCATGATTTTCAGTTTCAACCCAACTGACCACACTTTCTCCAAAGTTATCTGCATAAAGCACCACTTCCATCACCTTACTTTTTTTTGCCTTATATTGTAGAGTGTGGCTCCCTCCTGCTCATCACTGAAGTCTTCTTTATTTAGCATCTGTCCTATGCCCCTATCTTTTAGGGATGGGTTTCCTAGTCCCTTAGGTGTACTCAAATTCAAACTTCCCAACAAGGACCCCCATTGTCATAGAATTATGAAAATTGGACCTAGAGTCTAAAACCCTTTATCCCACTTCTCAGCAACTACTGCATTCAGTATTAAACACTCCAGAATGTGTTAGATTATTTTTTAAATGAGCATCTCTGACTCATTTCTTTGCATTCACTTCAGCCCTTAGGGCAACCTGGAAACCAGACATGCAGTAGGAAGTCAGTATGCACCCGGTTAACTGGAATGCCTTTACTTACGAGCTATTGCTAGATTGATATTTCCCAAACTTGGCTCCCAACTCCTTCTATGAAAACAGGTCTCTGTATTTGGGGGAAAATTAGTTAAACAAATCTAAGCAAATTTTTTAGAAACTTTCATATGATAATAATGAAGGGGAAGACTGAATTGTATTTGGTTTCACCACAAAGCTCCCTCACCTTTTTAAAAGCACGATATAAAAATAGCAATAAGGGTTAGTAACATTTATCGCACGTGGACTCCATTTCCCATTCTGTGTTAAGCCTGTGCCATGCATCTTCTCATTCAATACTGTTTTTAACCTCCTGGAATACTACTACTTTCAGAAAGATAGCTTGGAAAAAACACATCCAGACATTCATAAAGAACTCAGGTTATAGTTTTTATTTGCATACTCTTTTCTGCCCAAGTTCAACTAAGTAGAATATGGAGAATCATTATTAATGCCACCAAACTTGAAAACGGAGTATATTTTTAAATAAATTGCAGTATTGAGAATTCTTGGCTCAGAGAGTCTTTCTTCCTTCCATATATATAATGCCATATAAATCCTTCCCAGAGCTTTGGATATGATCACAAAGACTTTTAAATCTAACTGAGACCAAGGGTCCTTCCATTTTTTAACCTTCTTTATCCTCTGGGATCTCAAAGCCTTGTGAAAGGGCACAAAAGTTGTCTTTGGGCTTCAGCTGAGCTGTCCACCTTTCATTGACAGAAAAAACTATTGGCTCTAATAGATGTAAGTTGGTCTATGTTTCTGAGATGAGTTGTTCACATGAGAATATAGTCTTCGTTTAGCCAAAAACACAAGACAAATCACATAACTGGGATAATAGTAAGGGAAAAAATAATCTCAAAGACTTGGTAATTTAATAATTCGTCAAGTTTTGATTTCTCTTAAGCCCAGAAAGACAATTTAGGATATGGAGCTCTCCAAACTTGTGATTTTTTTTCTGTTTTATCTTTGCATGGGTATAAGATCCATGGTTTCCAATAGGCCTGTCTACAAATATTAGGGGCATATATCTACCTGTAAAAATGGAGAGCCAAAAATTCTAAAAGAGTTTAGAAATATAGTGAATCTATAGATGACTAGGATTACAAAAATGTTACAGCTAAAAGGATTTGTAGCAAACATCCAATTCAATCTCTTTTTATGTGAAGATTTTATTTAATGACATGGCAATATAGTAGGCAAGATGGGTATAAATCTTGTTTTCCTTGCTGTTTATCCAATGCCCTTTTAACCACAATCTGTTTAAGCAGTACTTTAACGGATAAAGAAATTATTTTATAACATATGTTAATCACCAAATGTGTCTTAAATACTACCCATGACGTGTAAAACACAAGGCTCTCTTACTGTGAGGACCACTGTCATACAGTGGAAAAGAGAATAATAAGAATGGATGATAAGATAGTCTCAGACATGATAGAAAAATATTTCTCCAAGAAGACATTCTCTTTGATTTTTATCTTGATGACACATTTATGTTTTCACCATCACAGCACTAATATAGCTGTGATCTATGTCGTACAATGCTCTTTTGAGGGTTCGGTCATATTCCAGCCGATATAATCATTCCGTTTTCTGGGTCATTATGTTGAAATGCTATATAAATTCTATCATTCAAAATAGTCCTACTCTTGCCCCACCCCACCCCCAGGAGAGATATGTTTTTAAGATTTCATGATGTGTGACTTTAAGGGAAGTAGTATTTAACTTCCTACTTGTTTTCTTCTTTTAACAGCTTTTGCCTGTTTTTTTGTCTTAATTGGTATAATTCAGTAGTAATTTAGTATAACTCATTTACAATTGGTAATAACTGCTATCAAGTGCAGCACAAAGTATGTTTAATGAAGAATTCAAAATGTTTTTGTAAGAAGTTTGTCAAGGTCTCAGGATGACTATTAGCCAATTATCAAGTTGAGAGTTGGGGCAGTCAACAAGTAAGCAGGCCCTACTCTATGCCAGGTCTCCATATGCCTCACTGGGAATAAGGCAACAGCACATAAAACAGACATGGTCCCTATCTTGTGAACCAATCTTTCTGTAAACCAACAGCTAGCATGCCAAGTGCTCACTGAGCTCTGTGCTTCAGTTTTGCTAGTTTTTATGGCAAATCCATGCTCACATCTGTCCCATCCTTTCCTGCCAGCTCCTTTCCTTCACAAATGGTCAACGACATGTCTGTACTCTGAGGGCTCTCGACTGAGAATCCAATTCAATCTGCTTACTTGGCTACAAGACCCTTCATGCATGGCCAATCTTTCTACCTCATCCCCTCTGCCACGTAATCACCTGCTATACAGTAAGGTCACCTGACACACTCAATATTTTATGAATGAATAAATGACTTTTGTTGTAACCTTCCCCTACTTCAAGCTTTCTTCTTTTTCTTCTTTATTTAGGCTTTTTAAAAACCGGAAGGTGTATTACCCATCCTGTCCTTCTCAACTCTATATACTCCCTGAATAATTGATATGGCCATTTGGTTGGGTTAGGGAGAAAAGAATTTGGAAACAGACATTTTGACAATTTTTTATACATAAATTTAGAGATGCTCAAGTTTCCCCACAAGTTTAGTGTGGGGACAAACCTCTTTAAAATGGAATGATTTTAAAAATCTCTCATTTTTTTCTTTTTTTCAGAAACAAATATAAAACCATGAAGTTTAGAGTAGCAGAAATGTATTTATTAAAGTTTTCCTGACTTAATTACTAGTTTGATCTCCTTCTTTTTTTTCTTTTCTTTTCTTTCTTTCTTTCTTTCTTTCTTTCTTTCTTTCTTTCTTTCTTT